>NW_023995744.1:0-75000 GCF_015586225.1 Lucilia sericata | reverse complement strand
TAAACTTTAAGCTAAACCTCCAAAAAAGACTCTAACAATTTTCACAAAATTCTAAAAATAGTTAATTTTCTTTTAAATTTATGTAAGTCCAAAAAATTGCTACATTAACCATTTAAATAGATTTATTTTACTATTATTTAAGAATCTTCAAATTCAAGTGTTTTCTTATTTGTCTTTACATTCAAATTTATTTATTTCTTTAGATTTGTATAAGATTCTATTTGAATATTCGATAACACTTTAAAACATTTTATTTTCAACACATAAAGAGGCCTAAGTGTACCAGCCAGCCAGCATACATAAGCTCAAGTAGTTTCAAGTAATAGTTGTTGAATGATGACTGCAACATATTCTATACATTTTTTTTGAAATTGTTATTTTTTATCATTATTATTGTATATATGCAGTATATATACATAAATACATACACTACACACATGTGTTTTTTTTTTTCATAGTTTAAACACAATTCGTTTTCATTAAAGTACAAGAAGAAGAAGAAGCAGAAAATATATTAATTTAAATAAGACTACATACAGATAGTCATGAAATTTCAAATTACTTTAAGAGTTAAACATTTTAAATTGATGAGGTCATTTGCCTATTTCTATATCTATAAGACATACAACAACAACAAAAATGTGTAGAAAAATTATAATTATTATCGAAAAGTAAAGCAGTAAAGAGAACATTAAATGTAGACAAATTTATGTTTCCCAATGAAATTAATTTTATTTTGGAATTTTGCAGTTACGCCTTTAAATATTGAAGGTGGGAGTTGAAAAGTAATTGCGGTTTATAGGAAATAGACGAAAGCAAATTCTATGAAGATTTAAACAAAAATTCTGATTTTGTGCAAAAACTACAAACAATAAGTTTCTGTTTATTACTTTAGGTACAACAGTTTTTGTATAAAAACCGAGTTTTTGTGTTAAGTTTTTGTATTAATAATAAAATTTATCCCCCTGGTAAAGAATAATAAAAAAATTATTATGGAACACCCTTAAAACAGATAAAATTATGAAGACTATGCAACATATAAAAGTACAAACTGGTATCTTTGTAATTGTAACTTTATACAACCAAAGTATTAACAAAATAATTGTGTCATAAGTATCAAATTGATAACAAAAGAAAATGGTATAAATAAATATAAATTTAAAACCAACAGTTATGATTGACAAGAAATTAATAATAATAAATTAAAAATAAAAAAATTAAAACACTTTCTTAACACTTTTTCTAAAATATTGATTTAAAAAAAAATAGAATAATGAATACAATATAAAAATAACAACAATACCAAAACATAATTAGATAAAAATCTTTTAAAACATTTGTTTAACAAAAAAAAAACACCCTCCCTTACTTTTATCATATTAAACAATATGGTTATTTTCACCTCTCTACCACTTGAAAATGTTTTGAAAATCATGTTTTTGTTTTTGTTTTTAAAGAAGTAACGGAAATGGTTTACATTTCCAACATCCGGAAAATTTAAATTGTATATAAATATACACAACATATGAAAACTAATCAAACAAAAGGTATTGTCTTCTTTTTTTTAATATAAAACAGAAGATATATAGTTTTAAAAGGCAATAATGTTGTTGGTGTTGTTGAGGATGATGATGATGATGATGATGTCATATGTGTTAGATATCACGTGCCACGGTTTTATTAAAAAAAAAGAGCTGCTGCTGTTAGATTAATTTATACATTTACATATCATTTTTTGAAATATCTATTCAATATTATGGTAATATTTTACAAAAGTGTCCAAACTCACACCTATTTTTTTTTGGGGATTAGCAAAAGGTTACCGTTAGTCATATGGTATTTGATGATATTCTATTTCAGGCTTGGAAAATTATGTACTATTGAAGTTTTTTCTGTGCCACAATACAACGACGTCTAGTCAAAAGACCTATCGACAGACTGGTCAATAGACTAGTTCACAGTCTGTTTAACAGTCTAGTCCCTAGACTAGTTCAAATAGTCTATGGATTAGTCTATAGACGGGTTCACATACTACTCAAAAGATGACTTGTCAAAAGTCTAATCCAAAGACTAGTCAATAGACTACTCAATGGACGAGTAAATGGACTAATCTATTGACTGGCCAATAGGCTGTTTAATAGACCAGTCAAGTTACTAGTTAATAGACCTGTGAATAGTCTATTTTCTACACTAGTTAATAGCCAAGTCAAGTAATAAGTTAATTGTATAGTCCCAAGACTAAGCAAACCCCAAGACCTTTAAGTCACAACAGTTAGCAAATAGACAGATCCACAATTTGGTCAACAGACTGGTAGATAGACTAACTTACGGACTAGTCTATGTAGACTAGATAAATCCGTAGACTAGACCATATAATAGGCAATACACTAGTCGATATTATTACCTAATAGATTACTCAATAGACAAGTCAATGGACTTGTGAAAACACTAGTCACTAGGGTTCTATAGTTCAAACAAAGTCGACTTTTCGACTTTTTGCATTTTATGAAAAGTCGATTTTTCGACTTTTCAACTTTTTTCATTTAATTAAAAGCCGACTTTTAGACTTTTCGACTATAAGTATTTTATAAATAGTAGATTTTTCGATTTTTTTCGACTTTTCGACTTTTTCCGACTTTTTTTCGACTTTTTCGGACTTTTTGAATATTTTCGACTTTCTTCCGACTATTTTTTTACTTTTTTCGAGTTTTTTCGACTATTTTAGAGTTTTTGACTTTTTTTTCCACATTTTTAAAATGTTCGACTATTTTTGACTTCTTTCTACAATTTTCGAGTTTTTGACTTTTTCCGACTTTTTTTGACTTTTTCCGACTTTTCGACTTTATTCGACTTTTTACGACTTTTTTCGACTTTATTCGACTTATCGACTTTTTTCGACTTATCGACTTTTTTCGACTTATCGACTTTTTTCGACTTATCGACTTTTTCGACTTTTCGACTTTTTTCACAGACGATAGTCGAGTTATCGACTTTTTTGGAACAAAATAGTCAACTTCGACTTTTCGACAAAAAGTTGATTGTTCGATTATTCGAAAGTCGATTTATAGAACCCTACTAGTCACTATAAAGTAGTAAAATAAGACCATAGTCTAGTCAATGAACTGGCGAATACACTAGTGACTATAAAGTAGTGGAAATAGTCAATAGATTAGTAGTAAAGTAGTCAATAGACTAGACGCTAAAAAGTTGTAAAAATAGTCCATATTCTAGTCAATAGACTACTCAATAGAATAGTCAGTAGACTAGTCAATAGACTAGTCAGTAGACTAATCAGTAGACTAGACAACAATCTAGTCAGTAGAATAGTCAATAGAATAGTCAATAGACTAATCAGTAGACTAGTCAATAGATTAGTCAGTAGACTAGTCAATAGACAAGTCAGTAGACAAGTCAGTAGACTAGTCAATAGACTAGTCAATAGACTAGTCAATAGACTAGTCAATAGACTAGTCAATAGACTAATCAGTAGACTAGACAACAGACTAGTCAGTAGAATAGTCAATATACTAGTCAGTAAAATAGTCAATAAACTAGTCAGTAGAATAGTCAGTAGACTAGACACTAGTCACGCTAAAAAGTTGTAAAAATAGTCCATATTCTAGTCAATAGACTACTCAATAGACTAGTCAGTAGACTAGTCAATAGATTAGTCAGTAGACTAGTCAATATACAAATCAGTAGACTAGACAACAGACTAGTCAGTAGAATAGTCAATAGACTAGTCAGTAGAATAGTCAATAAACTAGTCAGTAGACTAGTCACTAGTGGACTAGTGAATACACTAGTCACTATAAATAGACTATTCAGTAGACTAGTCAATAGACTAGTCAGTATAATAGCCAATTGTCTACTAGCCATTGACTGGTCATTATACTGGTCCCTAAATTTGCCAATAGAGCAGAGAACTGACTGGTCATTATAAGCTAATATAAATAGTCTAGTCAATGGACCAGTTAATAGACTAGTAAATATAAACTAGCAACATAGTCCACAACCTAATAATTATACTAGTCAATACACCTGTCAAAAGACTAGTCCCAAAACTTGTTATTATAAAAGACAAAGACTAGTCAATAAACTTGTCAATAGACCATACTCTATATAAAGTCTGACGACTAGTCTATGGACTAGTTAAAAGATTAAAAAGAATTTCAATTTTCCAAGTCTGTTCTCTTCTATTTGGTCAATCCTTAACTATCCCATATTAATTATGTGATTCACGTTAAAGCTTTTTTGTTTGTTTGTTTGAAATGTGTAAAAACAAACAACAACAAAAAAGAAAAGAAATTTTGCCGGAAGAAAACCACAAAATTGTTCTAATACTTTAACGTATGTATGTATGTAAGTTGAAAAACACATTTATAATGTGTTTAGTATAAGAAAAATTTATGAATATGGATATATTGCACGCAAACGTTTAATGAATTTGTTATCGAAAGTAAATACTAAACTAGACGAAGACAAAAGACAACGACCACACCTTTCTTTAAAAAAAGAAAAAAAAAACTTTAGAAGCCTTTGGATAAATAAAAATTAAAGAAAACTAAATATAATTTATTTTAACTATAATTTAGTTACACTCTACAATAAACAAAAAGTATTAAAAGCGAAAAATAACTAACGCCCACAAAGTAACATATATTTTCTGTTTAAATAACATGCCAACATGAAATTGTAACCAATTTGTTGTTATTTTTGTTGTTGTTAAAGTATTCAAAATATGGTTATAAATAAAAGTAAATAAAATATGTAAAAGTACCTCGTCTCTACTTAGTGGTAGCTGCATTTATGTGCAGTATGAATATGTAAAAATGTTGCAAAACTTGTTTTTACCTTTAGTTGCAGCCGCAACAACAATTGCTATAAGCCTGCAACATACACATTATATTAAACTATAATGTAATACAATCTTATTTTGTTATAATTAATTATTATTCTTTATTATTTATATAATTTTTAATGATAATTTTATAAAAAAAAAACAAAAACAAAAAGGTTTGTTTAAAAAGTGAGCTCATTACATGTTTTTCTTTTAATTTGTGACAAGATAAAAAACCATTTCGAAATTGTAAAAAAAAATATTCGAATACAAAACAGTAAATGAGGTGAAATGTTGTTGCTGATAAGAAGATAATGAAAGAACTTTACGTTTTGAAAACATTGTATAAACCAGGCATGGCAAATTCGGTACTTTAGTACTTTTTTCAGTACATTTCGATATATGTATAGTCTATATGTAGTTTTTAGTCTAGTCTATAGTCTAGTCTATAGTCTAGTCTATAGTCTAGCCTATAGTCTAGTCTATAGTCTAGTCTATAGTCTAGTCTATAGTCTAGTCTATAGTCTAGTCTATAGTCTAGTCTATAGTCTAGTCTATAGTCTAGTCTATAGTCTAGTCTATAGTCTAGTCTATAGTCTAGTCTATAGTCTAGTCTATAGTCTAGTCTATAGTCTAGTCTATAGTCTAGTCTATAGTCTAGTCTATAGTCTAGTCTAGTCTAGTCTAGTCTAGTCTATAGTCTAGTCTATAGTCTAGTCTATAGTCTAGTCTATAGTCTAGTCTATAGTCTAGTCTATAGTCTAGTCTATAGTCTAGTCTATAGTCTAGTCTATAGTCTAGTCTATAGTCTATAGTCTAGTCTATAGTCTAGTCTATAGTCTAGTCTATAGTCTGTCTATAGTCTAGTCTATAGTCCTAGTCTATAGTCTAGTCTATAGTCTAGTCTATAGTCTAGTCTATAGTCTAGTCTATAGTCTAGTCTATAGTCTAGTCTATAGTCTAGTCTATAGTCTAGTCTATAGTCTAGTCTATAGTCTAGTCTATAGTCTAGTCTATAGTCTAGTCTATAGTCTAGTCTATAGTCTAGTCTATAGTCTAGTCCTATAGTCTAGTCTATAGTCTAGTCTATAGTCTAGTCTATAGTCTAGTCTATAGTCTAGTCTATAGTCTAGTCTATAGTCTAGTCTATAGTCTAGTCTATAGTCTAGTCTATAGTCTAGTCTATAGTCTAGTCTATAGTCTAGTCTATAGTCCTAGTCTATAGTCTAGTCTATAGTCTAGTCTATAGTCTAGTCTATATGTCTAGTCTATAGTCTAGTCTATAGTCTAGTCTATAGTCTAGTCTATAGTCTAGTCTATAGTCTAGTCTATAGTCTAGTCTATAGTCTAGTCTATAGTCTAGTCTATAGTCTAGTCTATAGTCTAGTCTATAGTCTAGTCTATAGTCTAGTCTATAGTCTAGTCTATAGTCTATAGTCTAGTCTATAGTCTAGTCTAGTCTATAGTCTAGTCTAGTCTATAGTCTAGTCTAGTCTATAGTCTAGTCTAGTCTCTAGTCTAGTCTATAGTCTAGTCTATAGTCTATGTCTAGTCTAGTCTGTAGTCTAGTCTGTAGTCTAGTCTATAGTCTAGTCTATAGTCTAGTCTATAGTCTAGTCTATAGTCTAGTCTATAGTCTAGTCTATAGTCTAGTCTATAGTCTAGTCTATAGTCTAGTCTATAGTCTAGTCTAGTCTATAGTCTAGTCTAGTCTAGTCTATAGTCTAGTCTAGTCTATAGTCTAGTCTATAGTCTAGTCTATAGTCTAGTCTATAGTCTAGTCTATAGTCTAGTCTATAGTCTAGTCTATAGTCTAGTCTATAGTCTTCTATAGTCTAGTCTATAGTCTAGTCTATAGTCTATAGTCTAGTCTATAGTAGTCTAGTCTATAGTCTAGTCTAGTCTAGTAGTCTAGTCTATAGTCTAGTCTAGTCTATAGTCTAGTCTATAGTCTAGTCTAGTCTAGTCTATAGTCTAGTCTATAGTCTAGTCTATAGTCTAGTCTATAGTCTAGTCTATAGTCTAGTCTATAGTCTAGTCTATAGTCTAGTCTATAGTCTAGTCTATAGTCTAGTCTAGTCTAGTCTAGTCTAGTCTATAGTCTAGTCTAGTAGTCTAGTCTATAGTCTAGGTCTATAGTCTAGTCTATAGTCTAGTCTATAGTCTAGTCTATAGTCTAGTCTATAGTCTAGTCTATAGTCTAGTCTATAGTCTAGTCTATAGTCTAGTCTATAGTCTAGTCTATAGTCTAGTCTATAGTCTAGTCTATAGTCTAGTCTATAGTCTAGTCTATAGTCTAGTCTATAGTCTAGTCTATAGTCTAGTCTATAGTCTAGTCTATAGTCTAGTCTATAGTCTAGTCTATAGTCTAGTCTATAGTCTAGTCTATAGTCTAGTCTATAGTCTAGTCTATAGTCTAGTCTATAGTCTAGTCTATAGTCTAGTCTATAGTCTAGTCTATAGTCTAGTCTATAGTCTAGTCTATAGTCTAGTCTATAGTCTAGTCTATAGTCTAGTCTATAGTCTAGTCTATAGTCTAGTCTATAGTCTAGTCTATAGTCTAGTCTATAGTCTAGTCTATAGTCTAGTCTATAGTCTAGTCTATAGTCTAGTCTATAGTCTAGTCTATAGTCTAGTCTATAGTCTAGTCTATAGTCTAGTCTATAGTCTAGTCTATAGTCTCTAGTCTATAGTCTAGTCTATAGTCTATCTATAGTCTAGTCTATAGTCTAGTCTATAGTCTAGTCTATAGTCTAGTCTATAGTCTAGTCTATAGTCTAGTCTATAGTCTAGTCTATAGTCTAGTCTATAGTCTAGTCTATAGTCTAGTCTATAGTCTAGTCTATAGTCTAGTCTATAGTCTAGTCTATAGTCTAGTCTATAGTCTAGTCTATAGTCTAGTCTATAGTCTAGTCTATAGTCTAGTCTATAGTCTAGTCTATAGTCTAGTCTATAGTCTAGTCTATAGTCTAGTCTATAGTCTAGTCTATAGTCTAGTCTATAGTCTAGTCTATAGTCTAGTCTATAGTCTAGTCTATAGTCTAGTCCATAGTCTAGTCTATAGTCTAGTCCATAGTCTAGTTTATAGTCTAGTCTATAGTCTAGTCTATAGTCTAGTCTATAGTCTAGTCTATAGTCTAGTCCATAGTCTAGTCTATAGTCTAGTCTATAGTCTAGTCTATAGTCTAGTCTATAGTCTAGTCTATAGTCTAGTCTATAGTCTAGTCTATAGTCTAATCTATAGTCTAGTCTATAGTCTAGTCTATAGTCTAGTCTATAGTCTAGTCTATAGTCTAGTCTATAGTCTAGTCTATAGTCTAGTCTATAGTCTAGTCTATAGTCTAGTCTATAGTCTAGTCTATAGTCTAGTCTATAGTCTAGTCTATAGTCTAGCTGAAAATTGCTTTAGTACTGTAAAAACTAAAAAAGTACTACTTTGTGTTATAAGTTACTATTATTTTAAAATTACAATTTTCCAAACCTGGTATAAACAAAAATTATATAAAATTTTTTATTTAGAAATCGAAATTTGTTTTATTATTATATGTGGCGCATTAAATGAAAATACGATAAGAACTATTGGAAAAGTGAAGTCATTGATAGGGCAAAAAATGAGTAATATTATGTTATTCAGAAATGGTATCTTAATAGTAGTCAGGTTTGATTTTAACTGTATTAAAGCAACCAGTCTTCGCCTGTTTTATTATAATAACGAATGCGATTTTATTATTTTCGAAATTTGTATATTCGAAATTATAAATCCCGACAAATTCACCAAACACTTAAAATTCCATAATATTTAAATCAAATCATTTTGGAAAAAACTTACCTTTCTATATGCAAACAATTCCTTTTGTAAACGTTGCCTTTCAGCCGAAGGTTGTTGTCCTTTGCCACGTATAAATTTCAACATGTTGTCAGTTCCAGTTCTATTAATAAAATATTATAACTTTTGGTTGTTGTTCTTTTTTTTTTTTTGTTTTTAATCTCAATAAGAGATTTTCTAAAATAATGGCAGTGTTAACTATTAATACTAAAAATAGAAAAAAAGAAAAATACAAATATTAGTCATTTTATAGAAAATTATTTTTAATTTAAGGAATAATTTACTAAAACAACAAACAAACAAACAAAATCTGTAGGATGAAAAAAAAATATATAACAAGTAATATTATTACAAATAAATCTGTAGGCGTTAAATGTATTTTATAGCAAGTAGTTACTGTTTTTAAAACTAAATGTAGCATAAATTGTATAGCAGCAGCAACAGCAGTCGTAGTCTTAAACCACAGCCATATTAAACAATATGTTGGTATGGGTATCAAAAGAACCACTAAAAAAGAAGTAAGTAAATCCCAAATACTATTTTCTATTCAATTGAGTTTTTTCTTTACTTTTTTTTATTTAATCTATTCAAAGAAACTGGTTTTTTGCAAAACTTGTCTATGCTATCGAATTTACTTGTTACATACACCTTTATTCTGTTTTTTTTTATATTTTTTCTATATTGTTTCTTGAGTTGACTTATTGGTGGTTAACTATTTATGTACCACTCTAACATTATATATAGTGTCTTTATTTCTTTAATATAATTTTATACAATCTTTTTTTTATTGTGCAGATGAAAAAAAAACACAACCAAAATTGTGTTATAATGTGGTTTTATTGTATAATATTATGTAGATATTCAAAATGCCTTAATATGTCAATTGTAAGTTAGATAAAATAAAGTTTATAGTTACAAGAAAATGTCTTTTAGTTTGCTGTGTAATATTTCAATTAAGAATGTTAATTATTTGTGTAGTTTAATTGATACATTTGTTAAATTTTGAAATAAAATTTCAAAATTTTTAATTTGAGATTAAGGAATGGCTAAAATAGTCCAAATTTTTTGATAGAAAAATTAATTTGGAACAAATTTTTCTATACAAAATTTTATTTGGGACAGATTATTCTATAGACAAATTCATTTGGGATAGATTTTTTTGCAGAAAAACTAATTTGGGACAAATTTTTCTAAGGAAAAATTCATTTGGAACAAAATTTTCTATAGAAACATTTATTTGGGAAAATTTTCTATAAAAAATATCATTTGGGACAAATTTTCTATAAAAAATATAATTTGGGACAAACTTTTCTATAAAAAAAATCATTTGGGACATATTTTTCTATAGAAAAATTAATTTGGGACAAATTTTTCTATAGAAAAATTCATTTGGGACAAATCTTTATATATAAAAATTCATTTGGGACAAATTTTTCTATAGAAAAATTCATTTGGGACAAATTTTGCTATAGAAAAATTCATTTGAGACAAATTTTTCTATAGAAAAATTCATTTGAGACAAATTTTTCTATAGAAAAATTCATTTGGGACAAATCCTTATATAGAAAAATTCATTTGGGACAAATTTTTCTATAGAAAAATTCATTTGGGACAAATTTTTCTATAGAAAAATTCATTTGGGACAAATTTTTCTATAGAAAAATTCATTTGGGACAAATTTTTCTATAGAAAAATTCATTTGGGACAAATTTTTCTATAGAAAAATTCATTTGGGACAAATTTTTCTATAGAAAAATTCATTTGGGACAAATTTTTCTATAGAAAAATTCATTTGGGACAAATTTTTCTATAGAAAAATTCATATGGGACAAATTTTTCTATAAAAAAATTAATTTTGGACAAATTTTTCTATAAAAAATTAATTTGAGACAAATTTTTCTATAGAAAAATTCATTTGGGACAAATTTTTCTATAGAAAAATTCATATGGGACAAATTTTTCTATAAAAAAATTAATTTTGGACAAATTTTTCTATAAAAAATTAATTTGAGACAAATTTTTCTATAGAAAAATTCTTTTGAGACAAATTTTTCTATAGAAAAATTCATTTGAGACAAATTTTTCTATAGAAAAATTCATTTGGGACAAATTTATCTATAGAAAAATTCATTTGGGACAAATTTTTCTATAGAAAAATTCATTTGGGACAAATTTTTCTATAGAAAAATTCATTTGGGAGAAATTTTTCTATAGAAAAATTCATTTGGCACAAATCTTTCTATATAAAAATTCATTTGGGACAAATTTTTCTATAGAAAAATTAATTTGGGACAAATTTTTCTATAGAAAAATTAATTTGGGACAAATTTTTCTATAGAAAAATTAATTTGGGACAAATTTTTCTATAGAAAAAAATAATTTGGGACAAATTTTTCTATAGCAAAATTAATTTGGTACAAATTTTTCTATAGAAAAATTAATTTGGGACAAATTTTTCTATAGAAAAATTAATTTGGGACAAATTTTTCTATAGAAAAATTAATTTGGGACAAATTTTTCTATAGAAAAATTAATTTGGGACAAATTTTCTATAGCAAAATTAATTTGGTACAAATTTTTCTATAGAAAAATTCATTTGGGACAAATTTTTCTATAGAAAAATTCATTTGGGACAAATTTTTCTATAGAAAAATTCATTTGGGACAAATTTTTCTATACAAAAAATCATTTGGGACAAATTTATCTATAGAAAAATTCATTTGGCACAAATCTTTCTATAGAAAAATTCATTTGGGACAAATTTTTCTATAGAAAAATTCATTTGGGACAAATTTTTCTATAGAAAAATTCATTTGGGACAAATTTTACTATAAAACAAATTCATTTTGGACCAATTTTTCTATAAAAATTCCTTTGAGACAAATTTTTCTATAGAAGAATTCATTTGGGACAAATTTTTCTATAATAAAATTCTTTTTGAACAAATTTTTCTATAAAAAATTCATTTGAGACAAATTTTTCTATAAAAAATTCATTTGGAACAAATTTTTCTATAGAAAAATTCATTTGAGACCAATATTTCTATAGAAAAATTCATTTGGGACAAATTTTTCTATAGAAAAATTCATTTGGGACAAATTTTTCTATAGAAAAATTCATTTGGGACAAATTTTTTTATAGAAAAATTCATTTGGGACAAATTTTTCTATAGAAAAATTAATTTGGGGCAAATTTATTTTCTCTATAGAAAAATTAATTTGGGAAAAGTATTTTTTTCTAATGAAAAATTAATTTTAGTCCCAATTTTCTATAGAAAAATTTACTCGTTTCAAAGTTTTCTATAGACACTTTTAGTTCAGACTAATTTTTTTATAAAACAATTTATTTAAAGCAATTTTATTTAAAAAAAATTGATTTTGGAACTTTTTTCTATAAAAAATTTTATTTATGAACAATTTTTCTATAGAAAATTTTTGTGGTATGAAATTTTCCTATAGAAAATTTTATTTGTGTCACATTTATTTATAGAAATTTAGTATAAATTTTTTATAGAAAATTTCATTTGGGACTAAGTTTTCTTTAGAAAAAAATTATTTCTGGTGGATTTCTCTATAGAAAATTTCATTTGGCACAAATTTTCTGTAGAAAAGTTTACTTTTATTCTTTCTGGGGATAAAATTTTCTAGGAAAAATTCATTCATTGAATGGCAAACATACAACAAATATCAAAAACTAATCATTCCATTAACAAACAAAAACATCAATAAATCTCCGCCATTCTTAATCAGCTGGAAGTTTTGCCCCAACTTCAGCAACAACAATGTATACAAGTAAGAATGATGTATCCCAACTGAATGAATGCAATGCCCGCAAGTCAGAAACTATTGAAACAACCAACTAATTTATTTACCTCTAGATTAGAATATTTATATAATAAGCATGATGCACTTTCTTTGTAAATAAGTTTACAGTTTGTTGTTGCATTTTCAAAATGTATTTAAATTTTAAATAATAACTAAACTTTAAAGCAAGAAAGGTGTAAAAATACTACAACAAACGTTTTTGTTTTGCATTTAAAAGGTTTCTTTTTTAAAAATGCCGGTTAGCAAACGTTTAGCAATCAATACTATAATATAAACAAAATAATTAAGTGCTTTTTGCATTAAATTAAAACTTGTCCATATAAAAAAGGAAAACATTGATTTAATCTATAGATAGTTAAAGCCTACAACTTGTAAAAATTCTCAGAATTAATCCTAAACACATTACTTTACGTGTCAATAATTAAAATGTTGTTATTTCAATGCTACTTGCTAATTATTAAAATAGTTCTTGTCTGACAGTTTAAACAGTTGGAAAAACAACAATAACAAATCTTTTTCATAATGACCTTGACTTATGAATAAGTATGTATTTTTAGTAGTAGGATTTAGAGAACAAATGTGTAGACCTTTTTTTGGAAAAGTAAGTAAAGAACACGTAAAAGTAGTTACGGCACAAGGTAATGTGTAATAAAAAACAAAAATAAACAAAACCAAAATAAGCAGTCAGCAACAGGTGCCCAAAGAAGTAAAAGGGAAAAAAGTACCAAAAAAAACAAACTATAATGATGAAGACGAATAAGGTAAGAAAACAAAATGTAACAAAATAATGACAAGTAGAAGTGTATGCATATTTGTTTTTGTACAAGAATGTTTTTAACACGCAGCTAATATTACATATGCATTTTTCACGTACCTTTTAGAAATATTATATATTTTATACTATTTTAAGGTAAATTCTTTAATTTCCGCTTTCTAAACTATTCAGCACTAAAAAAATAACAAAAAAAAAATTATAAACATGAAGACCACACCCACTTTTAGAATTAACATAATAACAAAATTGACATTACTAATATGGGCAATATTGTAATAATATTAAATGCAAATAAAAAAAAAAAAACAACAAAATAAACATAAAAAACTTTTTATATTTATTTTAACAAATTCTGTAATAATATTTGCATATATAAGAAAAAAATAATAAAAAAATTTAATGTTATTATTCTTTCACGCACTGAAATGGAAAAATGCAAATGCATTTACATTGAAAAAAAAAACCGACACACACATACACTCAGTAAACACCCTGTAGTTGTTGTAATAATAAACGAAACGAACTTTATTGTTTTAATGAAATGCACCAACAACAAAAGCGAAAACAAAAAAAAAAAGAAGACCCAGCAAAAGAAAAGGCCGAAAAAACACTGAAAATTTATAAGAACAGCATCGGCGACGCTTTCAATACAACTTAAAATAAATATAAAAAAAATAATAAATAGCAGCATATTGGTCGATGACGTTTACTTTTAAATTGTTTTTTTTTAATGAGTCACAAGATATTCTTATTTAGTTTTGCAAAAATAACTATAAAAAACCAACCACTGGCTTATTTTAAAACAAACACTTTAATTATGCAAAAATATTCATGGCACACAACTTTTTTTTTCTGTTACAAGCGCGCTTTTTCTTTAAGGCTCACATTTCTTTTATCACTAAAACTCAAAATTAAATAACTTGGTCTTTTATTTCCTCTAATTACCATTTAATTTAAAAGTTTTTTGTTTATTTTCCAACAATATTTGTTAATTACACTTTAATTTTATCGGCCGCGGCTATAATTGTTTGTTTTATTCACTAAACTCGTTTTTTTCACAGCGTTCTTGCCAAAGCCACTTTTTATTTGATCTTTTTCCTCGTAGTTTTCGTTTTGAACTGAAAATTTTCTTTGGGTTAAAAATGAAGTAATAAAAAAAAAGCCGATAGTTACGGTGTAGCAACGGCCCAAGTGATGACAACATAAACAAAGAATGTTAATGTTATGGGAATTTTATGCCGGTCGAGTTTTTTATAAAAACAAATTTTTTATGCATATATTGTTATAAACATTTATTTAATATTTAATTTTAACATTCTCATTTTGTTTGAAATTGTTTAATAATAAAAAATGTGTAAAAATTCCTTAACATTTATATTGGCGTTTTTATAGTGCTGCCAAGTTTAATATGCATTAGGTTTGGGTGTCAAATAGCAGAAAGTAATGCCAGATGTACAAAAACAATTGTCAGTAGGGTTCTATAAATTGACTTTCGAATAATCGAACAATCGACTTTTTGTCGAAAAAAGTCGAAAAGTCGAAGTCGACTATTTTGTTCCAAAAAAGTCGATAGCTCGACTATCGTCTGTGAAAAAAGTCGAAAAGTCGTCTTTGTGAATAAAAGTCGAAAAAAGTCGAGAAGTCGAAAAAAGTCGAAAAAAGTCGAAGAAAGTCGAAAAAAGTCTAGAAGTCGTAAAAAGTCGAAAAAAGTCGAAAAGTCGGAAAAAGTCGAAAAGTCGGAAAAGGTCGAAAAATCGAAAATTGTAGAAACAAGTCAAAAATAGTCAAAAATTTAAAAAAAGTGGAAAAAAAAGTCAAAAACTCTAAAATAGTCGGAAAAACTCGAAAAAAGTCAAAAAATATTTGGAAAAAAGTAGAAAGAAGTCGAAAATAGTCAAAAAGTCGAAAAGTCGAAAAAAGTCGGAAAAAAGTCGGAAAAAGTCGAAAAAAGTCGAAAAGTCGGAAAAAGTCGGAAAAAGTCGAAAAGTCTAAAAGTCGACTTTTATTTAAGTGAAAAAAGTCGAAAAGTCGAAAAATCGACTTTTCATAAAATGCAAAAAGTCGAAAAGTCGACTTTTAACTAAATGAAAAAAGTCGAAAAGTCGACTTTTCAGTCAGTATTATGTCATGTTCACACGAACACTTATACTGGCCGTTGAATTACAATAGCCAATTAACCCATTTTTACAACACATTTGAAAATTGTTTTGACAGTTCATCGCCATGTTGTTTTTTCTTTCCATATTTCGTTATATTTTGGAATACATGTGTGTGCCTAATAAAAAATACCTTTCGTTACGTTATTTAAACAAATATGAATGTATAGTCGGTCTTGGCCGACCATATGATACCCTACACTATTGAGTATGTTAAAAATGTGGATTATTTTTTTAAATAATAAAGCATTTAATTTGTTTTTTACTCTAATTCGAAAATATAAGATAGATTTTCTACAAGGATAAATATGAGTCTATTCTTCTATATTTTGGTAGTCGAATTTACGTCTACATTGAAGTTATTTATGCAGAATTCCATCGTGTTTTTAGTGTTTGTAAGTGAATTTAGACCTTCAAGTCATTTTCAGAAGGAGAGTTTATATAAAGGCTTAGGTCATCATTGGGTCAAAAAAAGAGTATGGCAATTATATTGATAATTGTGAATTGTGGCGGACACACAATCCATGTAAACAATTGAAAAAAAAAAAAAAACAGCTGATTATGATAAATACCCGATAATAATTAGAGATGACACCCATTCATTCATAATTCGTGAACTACGTACAGTTTGTGTAATTCTCAGTTGAAGTTTTGTATAGCGAATCAGTAATTCGGTTCGTAATTGGTGGTTGAATGACTAATGAGAGCATGAATGACGAATAATTGCTTCATGTGACGAAAGCTTCAATATCGAATTTTATAACAAAATACTTAAAAATTTTTAAAATTTTGACAGCTGTGGCCATCTGACTAAAATGTCAAGAAATTAGTAAAATTAATAACAATTTTCAAATTTAAAACTTAATAATTTTTCAGAAAAACATAAGAATTTTTTATTTCGACCAACATCACATCGAAATATTGATCATGGACTCACAAAGTTATATGTATTCTTAATATTCTTAATTAATTCCTGTCTGTTGAAAGCACAATAAAAAGGATAGAGCTATAGAGTTAAAAATTTTTATATTGCTTTTAAAAGTGGTCAATATCTGTCCACTTTTTTGATTAAAAATATATATATACAACTGAAATTCAATATAAATAAGTTCTTTACAACCCAATTTTTTCAATTAATATCTAAAACTTGAAGGTATTTTACATTACGCGATTTTGTATTAATACAAAGTATTATTTGAAAATGTATTGTAATCTGAAAATCTAAAAAGTTTTTTTCCATTTTCTTAAACCTAAAAGTAACGAAAATAACATCTGGTAACACTAAACTTATAAAATATATAAAAAGTGCTACCAAGTTTAATGTTGCTCAATGCCATTTAAATATAACTGTCAAAGAACAAAAAGGTAAACAACAGCTGTTTTTATTTATCTGTTTTAAGCAATTGACAGTTACGTTTAAAAAGTAGAAAACAACATGAAATAGTATGTATGCTTAACAATCAAATATTATTGAATTAAGGAAACATTTGTACAGCAATAATTAATTTATATGTATTATTTATATTGTGTTGAAAAATTAAATGATTTCTTCTTAACCTAAGAAAATTATGTATCAACAAATGTTGATAGCAATTGTTTAAGATCTGGCAACATATACTTTTAACCAGGGGCGTGTGGATTTGTATTTATTGTGAAAAAATGTTTTAACATTAAAAGTACCACAACCTATATATAGTAATAGCAATTAACATATATAAATTACGTGAATTTATCAATTATTTTGTGGCAACTACAATACAAAAAACAAATTCGGGGCATACGATATAGCTTTTTGCAATTTTTATTTAAAAATTAAGTTAATTTCTGAAATGTTTTACAGAGTATTTTCTTAAGGTACATTTTTGTACCATTAGTACTAAATACATGGACAAAAAGTATCTCTTAACTGAAAGAAACTTAGTTTGCAACTAGTTTGAGATACTTTAACTTATTGAACACAGAACTCAGTTACTACTCAGCAATGATCGCGTAACGTTTTATATGATCGTGTCGGCTTTTATTAACGGAAAATCTCTACCATATATGAATGCGTAAAAGGTGAATAAGAAAAAAAAAAATTATATTAAATAAAGAGTAAAGAGCGCAATTCAATCCCGATTGAGGTTTGAACAACTACATTCAAACACGATTTTATATATACCAACAATAACAAAAAAATACACAAAAATAACAAAAACATAAATGCAAAGATACATACTAAAGGTACATACACACAACCGGAGCGAATAAATAACGTCTGCAAAAACTAAAGTAAACAGAATAATAAATAATTTTTGTTTAATTTTTTTTTTTGTGAAATTGAAAAAATTCCTGATTGGTGCTATATTTAGAACACCAGAAGATTTTTTTTTTATTTCAAAAACAAGATCCAATTGAAAAGTGCGTTCGCCTGTCAATTGGAGTAATTAGAAAAATAACAAACAAAAATAAATAAATAAAAAACTAAATACAAACACGTACTTACTTTGTTTATAATTACTTTGCAATTGCGTGGTAAAGTTCGGTGTATCTGTGTATCTGTAGAGTGAAATATCCATCCATTCTTTAAACATTTCGGAATGTTGATGCTTATTATTGTAGCCGTTGTTGTTGTTTTTGTAGTTGCTTAATATTTGTACGTGAGATGATCGTGTTCAGTTGATCTTGTGTAAAATGTTTATGATCGCTGTGCGTGTTTAAGTGTTAGTGCAAATATTGTGGTGGCCAAAATAGTTTCCTGTTTAAGTAGAATAATCTGTTTTGTTAATAATTTTAAAAATTATAAATAAATATTATATTAAACAAAGTGGCATTTATTTAAAGAACGAAAATATAAAGTGTATCCCAAAAAAAAAAAAAACCTTGAAAACGAGTAAAAGAAAATTCCTTAAATCTAGAAAAATTTCAAAACTTCTTAAAAAACGAAGCAAGGATTGTGTTGGCATTGAAAAAAAGGCTTGAAAAACGAGCAAACAAGCGAGCGATCTGTAAAGAACATGAAACAAAAGAGTGAGTTAGAGTAGAGAAGCGCAGGAGCAGTGCAGGGTACCATAAAATTCCAAATTACTTGTTATACAAGCAGATCACATAAAAGAAGTATTCTACAAAATTCTACAACTACAATAACAACGTTGTAATCATCATCATCATCATCATCGTCATTGTGCAGCACCTAGTTAAGGGATCTCTCTGGGAAAACGACCAGGAATTTCGTTAATTTTGTTCTTGTTTTTAGTTTTTTGTGTGTTGTTGTTGTTCTTTTTTTATTTAAACAGGTAAGCCAGTTTAGTTATTATGTATTATTTTTTGGTTTTTCTTTAAAGTTAATTTTAAAAAAGTGATTTTGTGTGAAAATTTTTAGTGAATGGACAGTTTTTTTGAATGTTTAAGGACATCGAATTACACAGGCCTATGGAATGTAGTGCACATAGTAATGAACGGACCAGTTTGTAGTCTATTATAATCTATAGTAAAGTCTAATCTATTGACTAGTTTATAGTATAGTCTATGGTCTAGTCTATTAACTAGTCTATAGTCTAGTCTATAGTCTATTGACTAGTCTATAGTCTATTCTATAGTCTAGTCTGTAGTCTAGTCTATAATCTAGTCTATAGTTTAGTCAATGGTCTACTCTATAGTCTAGTCAATAGTCTTGTCCATAGTCTTGTCTACAGTCTGGTGTATAGTCACGTCTATAGTATAGTCTGTAGTGTAGTTTTTTTAGTGTATAGTCTAGTCTATAGTTTACTCTATAGTCTAGTCTATAATCTAGTCTATAGTCTAGCCTATAGTCTAGTCTATAATCTAGTCTATAATCTAGTCTATAGTCTAGTCTATAATCTAGTCTATAGTCTAGTCTATAATCTAGTCTATAGTCTAGTCTATAGTCTAGTCTATAGTCTAGTCTAGTCTATAGTCTAGTCTATAGTCTAGTCTATAGTCTGGTCTATAGTCTGGTCTATAGTCTAGTCTATAGTCTAGTCTATAGTCTAGTCTATAGTCTAGTCTATAGTCTAGTCTATAGTCTAGTCTATAGTCTAGTCTATAGTCTAGTCTATGGTCTAGTCTATAGTCTAATCTATAGTCTAGTCTATAGTCTAGTCTATAGTCTAGTCTATAGTCTAGTCTATAGTCTAGTCTATAGTCTAGTCTATAGTCTAGTCTATAGTCTAGTCTATAGTCTAGTCTATGGTCTAGTCTATAGTCTAATCTATAGTCTAGTCTATAGTCTAGTCTATAGTCTAGTCTATAGTCTAGTCTATAGTCTAGTCTATAGTCTAGTCTATAGTCTAGTCTATAGTCTAGTCTATAGTCTAGTCTATAGTCTAGTCTATAGTCTAGTCTATAGTCTAGTCTATAGTCTAGTCTATAGTCTAGTCTATAGTCTAGTCTATAGTCTAGTCTATAGTCTAGTCTATAGTCTAGTCTATAGTCTAGTCTATAGTCTAGTCTATAGTCTAGTCTATAGTCTAGTCTATAGTCTAGTCTATAGTCTAGTCTATAGTCTAGTCTATAGTCTAGTCTATAGTCTAGTCTATAGTCTAGTCTATAGTCTAGTCTATAGTCTAGTCTATAGTCTAGTCTATAGTCTAGTCTATAGTCTAGTCTATAGTCTAGTCTATAGTCTAGTCTATAGTCTAGTCTATAGTCTAGTCTATAGTCTAGTCTATAGTCTAGTCTATAGTCTAGTCTATAGTCTAGTCTATAGTCTAGTCTATAGTCTAGTCTATAGTCTAGTCTATAGTCTAGTCTATAGTCTAGTCTATAGTCTAGTCTATAGTCTAGTCTATAGTCTAGTCTATAGTCTAGTCTATAGTCTAGTCTATAGTCTAGTCTATAGTCTAGTCTATAGTCTAGTCTATAGTCTATTCTATAGTCTAGTCTATAGTCTAGTCTATAGTCTAGTCTATAGTCTAGTCTATAGTCTAGTCTATAGTCTAGTCTATAGTCTAGTCTATAGTCTAGTCTATAGTCTAGTCTATAGTCTAGTCTATAGTCTAGTCTATAGTCTAGTCTATAGTCTAGTCTATAGTCTAGTCTATAGTCTAGTCTATAGTCTAGTCTATAGTCTAGTCTATAGTCTAGTCTATAGTCTAGTCTATAGTCTAGTCTATAGTCTAGTCTATAGTCTAGTCTATAGTCTAGTCTATAGTCTAGTCTATAGTCTAGTCTATAGTCTAGTCTATAGTCTAGTCTATAGTCATATAGTCTATAGTCTAGTCTATAGTCTAGTCTATAGTCTAGTCTATAGTCTAGTCTATAGTCTAGTCTATAGTCTAGTCTATAGTCTAATCTATAGTCTAGTCTATAGTCTAATCTATAGTCTAGTCTATAGTCTAGTCTATAGTCTAGTCTATAGTCTAGTCTATAGTCTAGTCTATAGTCTAGTCTATAGTCTAGTCTATAGTCTAGTCTATAGTCTAGTCTATAGTCTAGTCTATAGTCTAGTCTATAGTCTAGTCTTAGTCTAGTCTATAGTCTAGTCTATAGTCTAGTCTAGTCTATAGTCTAGTCCTATAGTCTAGTCTATAGTCTAGTCTATAGTCTAGTCTATAGTCTAGTCTATAGTCTAGTCTATAGTCTAGTCTATAGTCTAGTCTATAGTCTAGTCTATAGTCTAGTCTATAGTCTAGTCTATAGTCTAGTCTAGTCTATAGTCTAGTCTATAGTCTAGTCTATAGTCTAGTCTATAGTCTAGTCTATAGTCTAGTCTATAGTCTAGTCTATAGTCTAGTCTATAGTCTAGTCTAGTCTATAGTCTAGTCTATAGTCTAGTCTATAGTCTATTTTACAGTCTTGTCTATAGTTCAGTCTGTGGTCTAGTTTATAGGGAGTCATTACAAATCATCTCCTCTTACTTTGTTTATCTTTGACTTCACCCAGATTCCATACTGACAAAAATATTTTCTGATTCAAGCTATTCCTTCCTTTTTTCGGGAAATCTACTAAAGATAAAACTCCGAAATCTATGTGATGATTTCAGCTCTTTTATGAATGTTGTTCTGAACAGTATATGCAGTTTAGCTTCGATCTTGTGTTGCCTTTCAGCGAAAACAAATGCAGTCTCGGCATATTCGCTTTTAAGACATTTAGCGATTTTTTTTATCAAATACTATGCACTGATCTCAGGACTAACCTGGACTTGTCTATGTAGTAGACGACATACAGAATCTATATATTTAAAAATTATACCCTATTTTTGATTTAAATGCGGCGAATTTTGACTGATTTAATTCAAAAGGTAAATTTGATTAATTTCTTTCCGCTAAATTAAAATAAAATCCCAAAAAGAAAAACAATTCGGAAATAAATTGTACATCTCTTTTCTCCTCTAAACTTCCATGTGTTTAATTAGTTTCTTTTCATCATTTGAAATTCCAAAAAAAAAAAACTGCAACAACCTGTTAAAAAGTCACAGCAACACCCAATGCAGCAACATGTAACCAGAGTATGAATGCATCAGCAGCAGCAAAATTGCTGCTACTGCTATCAAACACTATAAATAACAAGCCCTTTCTTTCTTCATACTATGTACATGTGAATCTCCATGTCATCATGCAAAGCCATAAAGTCCACGCACTTCAAAAGCCCAACAACAGCAGAAGCATCATCAACCACATTTCACATCAGTGCTCTGCGTCTTTGAAAATAACAAAAATTCGAAATTTCTTGTTTTTTTTTTTTCAGTTATTTTTATTTTATTTCAGCTTGATATGCAAAGTTCGTTGCCGTTTGATTTGATTATTGTAATGTTGTTTCTGTTATTGTATTTAAATGTTTATTTCTTCATACCGGCACCAAAAACCGTAGGGAATAAGTATATAGTTATAGATTTATTTTGTCATTTCGTTTGTAACACCTTTCACTGTTGAATTTGCCGCATGGGTTAAAGAAAATTTCAATAGGTTTTTTTTCCTCTAATTTACATAGAATTTACATTAATTTCAATTTGGGTAGGTGGTAGGTAGGTGTAGCTATGTAGTTAACTTCTCTTTTCCAGAAATATATACATACATATGTATATGTAATGTTGGAATGTGATTAACATACATATATCAGAGGAAATTTTTCGTATTTGGAGATTTGTTTCTTAAAGAAGTCAATGTTCTTTCAATGTATCATCCTTCGATTTTCTGCTCACAATTTTCTTTCAAAATTTAATTGTAGCAAAAGAAAATGGCATTCAATTGATTGGTCTTACTTTATTTAGGGAACAAAATATTGCCTATAGACTAGACTGAAGACCATAATATAGACTATTAAGGCTATACACTGAAGAATAGACTATAGACTGGATTATAGACTAGACTATACTCTAGACTATAGATTAGACTATAGACTAGACTACAGACTAGACTATAGACTAGACTATAGACTAGACTATAGACTAGACTATAGACTAGACTATAGACTAGACTATAGACTAGACTATAGACTAGACTATAGACTAGACTATAGACTAGACTATAGACTAGACTATAGACTAGACTATAGACTAGACTATAGACTAGACTATAGACTAGACTATAGACTAGACTATAGACTAGACTATAGACTAGACTATAGACTAGACTATAGACTAGACTATAGACTAGACTATAGACTAGACTATAGACTAGACTATAGACTAGACTATAGACTAGACTATAGACTAGACTATAGACTAGACTATAGACTAGACTATAGACTAGACTATAGACTAGACTATAGACTAGACTATAGACTAGACTGTAGACTAGACTATAGACTAGACTATAGACTAGACTATAGACTAGACTATAGACTAAACTATAGACTAGACTATAGACTAGACTATAGACTAGACTATAGACTAGACTATAGACTAGACTATAGACTTGACTATAGACTAGACTATAGACTAGACTATAGACTAGACTATAGACTAGACTATAGACTAGACTATAGACTAGACTATAGACTAGACTATAGACTAGACTATAGACTAGACTATAGACTAGACTATAGACTAGACTATAGACTAGACTATAGACTAGACTATAGACTAGACTATAGACTAGACTATAGACTAGACTATAGACTAGACTATAGACTAGACTATAGACTAGACTATAGACTAGACTATAGACTAGACTATAGACTAGACTATAGACTAGACTATAGACTAGACTATAGACTAGACTATAGACTAGACTATAGACTAGACTATAGACTAGACTATAGACTAGACTATAGACTAGACTATAGACTAGACTATAGACTAGACTATAGACTAGACTATAGACTAGACTATAGACTAGACTATAGACTAGACTATAGACTAGACTATAGACTAGACTATAGACTAGACTATAGACTAGACTATAGACTAGACTATAGACTAGACTATAGACTAGACTATAGACTAGACTATAGACTAGACTATAGACTAGACTATAGACTAGACTATAGACTAGACTATAGACTAAACTATAGACTAGATTATAGACTAAACTATATACTAGACTATAGACTAGACTATAGACTAGACTATAGACTAGACTATAGACTAGACTATAAACTAGACTATAGACTAGACTATAGACTAGACTATAGACTAGACTAGACTATAGACTAGACTATAAACTAGACTATAGACTAGACTATAGACTAGACTATAGACTAGACTATAGACTAGACTATAGACTAGACTATAGACTAGACTATAGACTAGACTATAGACTAGACTATAGACTAGACTATAGACTAGACTATAGACTAGACTATAGACTAGACTATAGACTAGACTATAGACTAGACTATAGACTAGACTATAGACTAGACTATAGACTAGACTATAAACTAGACTATAGACTAGACTATAGACTAGACTATAGACTAGACTATAGACTAGACTATAGACTAGACTATAGACTAGACTATAGACTAGACTATAGACTAGACTATAGACTAGACTATAGACTAACTATAGACTAGACTATAGACTAGACTATAGACTAGACTATAGACTAGACTATAGACTAGACTATAGACTAGACTATAGACTAGACTATAGACTAGACTATAGACTAGACTATAGACTAGACTATAGACTAGACTATAGACTAGACTATAGACTAGACTATAGACTAGACTATAGACTAGACTATAGACTAGACTATAGACTAGACTATAGACTAGACTATAGACTAGACTATAGACTAGACTATAGACTAGACTATAGACTAGACTATAGACTAGACTATAGACTAGACTATAGACTAGACTATAGACTAGACTATAGACTAGACTATAGACTAGACTATAGACTAGACTATAGACTAGACTATAGACTATAGACTAGACTATAGACTAGACTATAGACTAAACTATAGACTAGATTATAGACTAAACTATATACTAGACTATAGACTAGACTATAGACTAGACTATAGACTAGACTATAGACTAGACTATAAACTAGACTATAGACTAGACTATAGACTAGACTATAGACTAGACTAGACTATAGACTAGACTATAAACTAGACTATAGACTAGACTATAGACTAGACTATAGACTAGACTATAGACTAGACTATAGACTAGACTATAGACTAGACTATAGACTAGACTATAGACTAGACTATAGACTAGACTATAGACTAGACTATAGACTAGACTATAGACTAGACTATAGACTAGACTATAGACTAGACTATAGACTAGACTATAGACTAGACTAGACTAGACTATAGACTAGACTATAGACTAGACTATAGACTAGACTATAGACTAGACTATAGACTAGACTATAGACTAGACTATAGACTAGACTATAGACTAGACTATAGACTAGACTATAGACTAGACTATAGACTAGACTATAGACTAGACTATAGACTAGACTATAGACTAGACTATAGACTAGACTATAGACTAGACTATAGACTAGACTATAGACTAGACTATAGACTAGACTATAGACTAGACTATAGACTAGACTAGACTATAGACTAGACTATAGACTAGACTATAGACTAGACTATAGACTAGACTATAGACTAGACTATAGACTAAACTATAGACTAGACTATAGACTAGACTATAGACTAGACTATAGACTAGACTATAGACTAGACTATAGACTAGACTATAGACTAGACTATAGACTAGACTATAGACTAGACTATATACTAGACTATAGACTAGACTATATACTAGACTATAGACTAGACTACATACTAGACTATAGACTAGACTATAGACTAGACTATAGACTAGACTATAGACCAGACTATAGACTAGACTAGACTATAGACTAGACTAGACTATAGACTAGACTATAGATTAGACTATAGACTAGACTATAGACTAGACTATAGACTAGACTAGACTAGACTATAGACTAGACTATAGACTAGACTATGGACTAGACTATAGACTAGACTATAGACTAGACTATAGACTAGACTATAGACTAGACTATAGACTAGACTATAGACTAGACTATAGACTAGACTATATACTAGACTATAGACTAGACTATAGACTAGACTATAGACTAGACTATAGACTAGACTATAGACTAGACTATAGACTAGACTATAGACTAGACTATAGACTAGACTATAGACTAGACTATAGACTAGACTATAGACTAGACTATAGACTAGACTATAGACTAGACTATAGACTAGACTATAGACTAGACTATAGACTAGACTATAGACTAGACTATAGACTAGACTATAGACTAGACTATAGACTAGACTATAGACTAGACTATAGACTAGACTATAGACTAGACTATAGACTAGCCTATAGACTAGACTAGACTATAGACAAGACTATAGACTAGACTATAGACTAGACTATAGACTAGACTATAGACTTCATTATAAGATAGATTATAGCATTTTAAAGAATTACCAGTTATTTACTGCAGGGTATTACAGAAGTCAGCTTAAACCGTATAACATACGATTACTAATTGTTTTTGCTTTTTAACCTTCTTTTATCTTTAACTATCTTGTTTGTTTGCTGCTGCTGTTGCTGCGTTTCTAGCTGGATTTGTCAATGAAATAATAGTTAACTTTCTTTTCTGCTCACATGCATAGTACTGGTACACAAAGCTCTTAATACAAAGTTTTCAAAAGTTCAAATTTCAAAAAAAAAAAAAAAAAAATTTAATTGTTTTCTTTAAAATTACAAATATAAGATATTTATTTAAGCTAAACATAATTTATACAGAAAATGTGTATTTAATGAATAAAAGTCGCAGAAAAATTAGCTTATTTAATTAAGTCAAAAAGAAATTTAAATTTTTTAAATATTCAGCAAATTCTTTAAAAATTCCCCACAATAAACTTGTTTTTTTTTTTTTTTTTGTAAAATAAACTTAATTTTCTAACGTTTTTATGATAAGTTAAACGCATGACATTTAAAATGCTAGAAATTAGTTCCAAAAACAACTAAGCTGATGGATTAGCTTATGACTTACATTGGAACCATTTATTTGTTTACGCCAAATGTGTCATATGGTGTTGGTGTTCCAATGTTAAGCAATGTTTTGATGCCAAATGAAATCAAAATACAAACAAAAAACCATGATTTCCTCCACTTATGACAGCAACAGCCACCATGTACTTTCTAATTTCTAAAGTTTTTGCCTCTCGAAACAAAAAAAAAAAAAAAAAAAAACAAGTTCCTCAGTTTTTGTGCTGAAATCTTCTAACATTAAACTCTAAGTTGAGTTTATGTAGAACAATTTCTCAACAACAAACCGCTTTGTTTTTTTATTATTTTATGTTGTTTCTTTTTTATGTTTTTATTATTACTATTTTGTTTTTTTTTTATTAATCTAACATTTTGCTGCGCTGATGTTGTTTTTTTTTTTGTATTTTTGCTATTGTCGTTTGTTAGGAATCTAAAAGATATAGAAGAGATCCATACATTTATAAAGACATATTACGAGCATATCAATAGAAAAAAACCCCGGTTTAAAAATACATAATAACAACAATAGCGCAGTAACGGAAGCATCGTACACCTTTAACACTTTTTACAGTATTTATATACTAGACTATACTTTGTGTTAGAGCCACGTTTGGAGAGTTTAAATTGTAAGAAATTTTTAATTCTTTTGTTTTGTAATTAGATCTTTAGAGGAAGAGAAACAAAGAGGAGGAAAATGTTAATCAATTATGTGTTTTAAAATTAGTATTTATGGTTTTAAATTGTAATAAGTATATACTAAACTAGTATCTGGAACAAACATGGAAAATATAAACTTTAAAATGTGTTTTAACGTATAAAAAACCGAACTTTTTTAAGTTTTAAAGAACTTAACTAGACTAGACAATAGACAAGACTATAGACTAGACTATAGGGTAGACTATAGAATAGACTTAAGTAGATTCTAGAACTAGACTATAGACTAGACTATAGACTAGACTATAGATAGACTATAGACTAGACTATAGACTAGACTATAGGACTAGACTATAGACTAGACTATTAGACTAGACTATAGACTAGACTATAGACTAGACTATAGACTAGACTATAGACTAGACTATAGACTAGACTATAGACTAGACTATAGGACTAGATACTAGACTAGACTATAGACTAGACTATAGACTAGACTATAGACTAGACTATAGACTAGACTATGACTAGACTATAGACTAGGACTATAGACTAGACTATAGACTAGACTATAGACTAGACTATAGACTAGACTATAGACTAGACTATAGACTAGACTATAGACTAGACTATAGACTAGACTATAGACTAGACTATAGACTATAGACTAGACTATAGACTAGACTATAGAACTTAGACTATAGACTAGACTACTAGACTAGACTATAGACGACTATAGACTAGACTATAACTAGACTATAGACTAGACTATAGACTAGACTATAGACTAGACTATAGACTAGACTATAGACTAGACTATAGACTAGACTATAGACTAGACTATAGACTAGACTATAGACTAGACTATAGAACTAGACTATAGACTAGACTATAGACTAGACTATAGACTAGACTATAGACTAGACTATAGACTAGACTATAGACTAACTATAGCTAGACTATAGACTAGGACTATAGAATAAGACTATAGACTAGACTATAGACTAGACTATAGACTAGACTATAGACTAGTACTATAGACTAGACTATAGACTAGACTATAGACTAGACTATAGACTAGACTATAGACTAGACTATAGACTAGACTATAGACTAGACTATAGACTAGACTATAGACTAGACTATAGACTAGACTATAGACTAGACTATAGACTAGACTATAGACTAGACTATAGACTAGACTATAGACTAGACTATAGACTAGACTATAGACTAGACTATAGACTAGACTATAGACTAGACTAGACTAGACTATAGACTAGACTATAGACTAGACTATAGACTAGACTATAGACTAGACTATAGACTAGACTATAGACTAGACTATAGACTAGACTAGACTAGACTATAGACTAGACTATAGACTGACTATAGACTAGACTATAGACTAGACTATAGACTAGACTATAGACTAGACTATAGACTAGACTATAGACTAGACTATAGACTAGACTATAGACTAGACTATAGACTAGACTATAGACTAGACTATAGACTAGACTATAGACTAGACTATAGACTAGACTATAGACTAGACTATAGACTAGACTATAGACTAGACTATAGACTAGACTATAGACTAGACTATAGACTAGACTATAGACTAGACTATAGACTAGACTATAGACTAGACTATAGACTAGACTATAGACTAGACTATAGACTAGACTATAGACTAGACTATAGACTAGACTATAGACTAGACTATAGACTAGACTATAGACTAGACTATAGACTAGACTATAGACTAGACTATAGACTAGACTATAGACTAGACTATAGACTAGACTATAGACTAGACTATAGACTAGACTATAGACTAGACTATAGACTAGACTATAGACTAGACTATAGACTAGACTATAGACTAGACTATAGACTAGACTATAGACTAGACTATAGACTAGACTATAGACTAGACTATAGACTATAGACTAGACTATAGACTAGACTATAGACTAGACTATAGACTAGACTATAGACTAGACTATAGACTAGACTATAGACTAGACTATAGACTAGACTATAGACTAGACTATAGACTAGACTATAGACTAGACTATAGACTAGACTATAGACTAGACTATAGACTAGACTATAGACTAGACTATAGACTAGACTATAGACTGGACTATAGACTGGACTATAGACTAGACTATAGACTAGACTATAGACTAGACTATAGACTAGACTATAGACTAGACTATAGACTAGACTATAGACTAGACTATAGACTAGACTATAGACTAGACTATAGACTAGACTATAGACTAGACTATAGACTAGACTATAGACTAGACTATAGACTAGACTATAGACTAGACTATAGACTAGACTATAGACTAGACTATAGACTAGACTATAGACTAGACTATAGACTAGACTATAGACTAGACTATAGACTAGACTATAGACTAGACTATAGACTAGACTATAGACTAGACTATAGACTAGACTATAGACTAGACTATAGACTAGACTATAGACTAGACTATAGACTAGACTATAGACTAGACTATAGACTAGACTATAGACTAGACTATAGACTAGACTATAGACTAGACTATAGACTAGACTATAGACTAGACTATAGACTAGACTATAGACTAGACTATAGACTAGACTATAGACTAGACTATAGACTAGACTATAGACTAGACTATAGACTAGACTATAGACTAGACTATAGACTAGACTATAGACTAGACTATAGACTAGACTATAGACTAGACTATAGACTAGACTATAGACTAGACTATAGACTAGACTATAGACTAGACTATAGACTAGACTATAGACTAGACTATAGACTAGACTATAGACTAGACTATAGACTAGACTATAGACTAGACTATAGACTAGACTATAGACTAGACTATAGACTAGACTATAGACTAGACTATAGACTAGACTATAGACTAGACTATAGACTAGACTATAGACTAGACTATAGACTAGACTATAGACTAGACTATAGACTAGACTATAGACTAGACTATAGACTAGACTATAGACTAGACTATAGACTAGACTATAGACTAGACTATAGACTAGACTATAGACTAGACTATAGACTAGACTATAGACTAGACTATAGACTAGTCTATAGACTAGACTATAGACTAGACTATAGACTAGACTATAGACTAGACTATAGACTAGACTATAGACTAGACTATAGACTAGACTATAGACTAGACTATAGACTAGACTATAGACTAGACTATAGACTAGACTATAGACTAGACTATAGACTAGACTATAGACTAGACTATAGACTAGACTATAGACTAGACTATAGACTAGTTCAACGAATTACCGACTTCTGTCAAATTTTTATTTAACTTCGGAAGAGAATATCAAAGAAATCTTCTTTTTATTCTCTCATATTGTTAAGAAACCTGGAAGAGATTATAAATATGTATATGTTATGACTCATGGCTCATATGTACATAATACTGAGTGATACAATTAATTTTTACATTTGTTCCCTTTTTTTTAAACGGAAGAATTATTGGCATTTATTTTAAGTCTATTATTTGAAATAATCTGCTTGTATTTCCGCCAATTAAGAAAAGTGTTTTTAATGTTATGTACGATTATAAGAAATAACATAAACGTTCGAATACGATACAATATATGCATGTAATGCGAAATATATTACGTATTAACAAATATATCTAGAAAATAGAATCAATTTGAGAATTTGTATCAGTTTTATATAACTGTTAAAATGTACGTTTGCTTCAACAATTTTTTCAATTAAAATCTAAACGAAATTTATGATAGCTACATAATTTAAAATTTTATAACTTTTTTTGTCAATTTTCTTTTATAACATAACATAGCCTTTGTCTATTTTTCTTTTCAATAAAACATAAAATATTCCTATAAAATGAGATATGATGGACGTAAAAATATATATTTATGTAGATTGTAATTTGGAAAACAAAACTCCCACTAGCGCCGGAAATGTGACACTAAGTCTTTCCACCTACACTCTCTCACCAACTAACACACACACATAGAGATTTACGGGTACATCATATTTGTATAAGTATGTACTTTGATCAGTTTCCTTAATGCTCCATTAACTCTTTGTTTTGATCATATTGAATCTGTATTATTTTTTTTTTTTTTTTGAAAATTGTATGCATCATACGAAACATTACAAAAGCTTTAGTTTTTTTTTGTAAGATTCGAAACAAAAGACAATATGTCACTCAGATATTCAGTCAGTCAGAGAGAGAGAAGGATTTGAAGCATAATAATGTATAAAACAGAGAAGTACCCAACAGTTTTACAAGGAGTCAAGGTATACTTTTTTGAGAGTATTGGTAAGAAATCTTAATCGGCTTTAATGTTTTCAGTAATCTAGGTTAGTGTCATTTCAAATCAGGAATGGCAAATGGATTCCCAAATTTGTATAAAAAAGCATTAGTTTTCTGATTCTGATTGTATCAAACCATTTTTTCCTAACTTATAGCAATCCACTAATCCATTTATGATTTGTGAATATATTAATCAGTAAACTAGTTAACGGACCTGTCCAGAAATCCATTAATGTAGCATCGACTAGTCTATAGAAGTCAATAAACTGGTCTATAGACTCGTAAATAAACTAATCTATGGACGAGTTCCACGAATAAACTGTACTAGTCCCAAGACTAGTCAATACACTAACCCCAAGACTAGTCAATAGACTAGTGCCAAGACTAGCCATTATACCGTTCCCAAGGCCAGTCAATATACTAGTCCCAGGACTAGTCAATGTACAAGTCTCAAGAGTAGTGAAAAAACTAGTCTCAAGACCAGTCAATAGACTAGTATTTAGCCTAAGCCATAGACTATTCCCAAGAATAGTCAATACACTAGAATAGACTGGACTAGCCAACAAACTAGTCCCAAGTATAGTAAAAAAAAACTCGTTCCAAGAATAACCAAAAGACTATTCAATAGACTAGTCCCAATATTAGTCAATAGACTGGTCCAAAGACTAGTCAATAGACTCGTTTAAAGGATAGTCCACAAGTTACATAATAAACTTGATCTTCGACTAGTTAAAAGTTTAAACTAGACTAGTTTCAAGAATAGTCAATAGACTATTTCTAAGAATAGCTCCAAGACTAAACCCAAGACAAGTCAACAGACTAGTACCAAGACTAGTTCACAGACTAGTCCCAGGACTAGATAAATGCACTCTTCTGGAATTACACTCTATATAAATATTGATCGCTGCTTGCTTTATTTACCTAAACTAAGAATACTTTGAATCTGCTTCTCTATTCCATTTATCTCCTTTCAGAATTACTCTCACTATTCCCGATAAGTGATCGATCTCTTGTTATTTTAGTGTCCTGATGTAAGTCTGATGTAACTCTTTGAATCTGTTTCTATATTAAAATTCTTTTGTTATTCACGATAACTGAACGATCCAAGAATTTTCGATAAATATTTAGTCCAAACTTTACGGCATTGTCGTTAGAAAGATTTTGATAAGTAATTGCAGGGAATCTACGTTTCCCGGTAAAATATATCACTTCTCGCTACGGTCCCCTTTTGGAGCTCAACAATCCTTACATATATGCTTTTTAGTAGTTGTTTCATCACTCATCGAAATATAGTACATAATGACTACTAATAGTTTTTAAATCGGTTGTTCTATTTCAATACTTTGTTCCAGAATTACTCTCGATATTCAAAATAATTCAGCGATCTTCCATTACGACACTAATGTGGATCAAAATTAAGAGATCTTTAAATGTAGTACAAACCTTATAGTGTTTTCTTTGGAACACCAATGAAAAACGAACTGCAGGGTAATAACTATACACAGTCATACGATCGTTATACAAAACATTCCTTGTTGGTGTTTGTTGCTGTTGTATATTATTGTGTTTGTTGCCTTCATGGTTCGATCAAATGACAAATGATACAAGACGGTGTTGACTTTGTATGACAATCGTGATGAGGATGACGGTGATGATTCAGTTAAAACGATATATAATAGTATAACATTTCATGAATGAAACCCAACAATCCATAAGAAAACACAAAAACAACTAAACAAACGAACGAACAAACATACATAAATGAAACATAATTAAATGAAGGAAAAAGTATTGTTGCTGTTTTGAAAGTTATAAAGCGAATACAAAAAAAAAAAAAAAGACTCATATTACTTTTTTTAAGCCTTTTAGGCGTTTTTTTGCCTTATTTTGTGTTGGTAAATTATATAAATAATTCTTTACTTTTTCAAAATCAAACAACTTTGAGTCAGAAATTCTCCATGACTTAAAACGATTATAAACATTTATCATTATGTTGTAGGTTTAAAAAGTCATTCATTCCTTTCATTAGAAAAAACTAAAGCAAACAAGCTGATTAGTTTAAGTTGCACGTGACATTTAAAGAACCCACAAAAAAAAAAAAAAAACATATGGTCAAAATGTTTGTTCAAATATTTTGTTATTAATTAGTTAAAAGAAATTTAAATATATGTTATATTTATAAAAAAAAAATCGTTTACGCACAGATCTTGCTGAAAGTCTAAATAAAGCACACTTAGCCATGAGACCGGAACAAGCCCATAAAAACAAACTACTAACTAAACAAAAAAGAATCATTTGTTTTAGCAAAGTAGAAGAAGAAAAAAAGTAGTTTTAAAAAATACAGCAGACAATTAATCATTTACATAATACGAAATGAGAAGAAAACGTATTAAAAAAAAATCACATACACACATACCGCTATAAAAGTCAAAACCGGCAAATTGTTAAAAAAAAAATTATCTTAAATGAAATTGCGAAAAACACCCAGGCACAATATAACATGCATGCTAGAACAATCAAAAGTTTATTAAGCGATTAAAGTCGACTTATAGGCACTACATAGTTACCGGTTAATAACTACTGTTGTAGTGAATACAGAGATTTTTGGGATCAGAAACGTTTCCTTATCGTTTTTAAATACAGAATTTCCATTGCAGACGAAATGTTTATTTAAATTCTATTTCAAATTTCGACCGAATACCCTTATTAGCATTAAAATTGCCTGTATCGATCTTGATCAAGGTATGACTAGATCGTGAATACTCTAGAAAGTCCACAAATAACCGACTCTTGTTGCGAAATAAGAGTGATCACAAATCGAGTTTCTATTCTCGATTATAAACTAAGGGTTATATTCCTAAATCAAAAGGTTCATGAATAAGGCCCTAAGTATTTGGCAAATTTATTGACGTTCTAGAAGTTTTTAGTTATTTCATGGATTAAGCCTATATCTACTTAGTCAACACTGATCACAGATTTTGATTTTTTTCTCAATTGGAGCGTTATTTAAGAATCTAAGCCCGGTTTTAGTTTTTTCATACAAAAATTGATATTTGGTGGGAAATATGAGTGATCAGTTAATTTTCGAAGTATGATAAATCATTAATTCTTTAGCATTAAGAAAATCGTATCCAAGTATTAAAGATCGTAGATCAAATCCTTTTTTCCTATCTGAGGATTATATTAAAAATTGTAAAGAAGCACAATTTTTCGGGTTTTCTATTAAATAACTTTTATACTAATACTATTCAAAGGTCTAATAAATGATTAAGTCCGAGTAACTTTTACTTTTCTTTATTCTTTAAAAACATCATAGATCAAACCTTTTTTCCCTAGCACAGTTTCTAATTCAATGATCGTGTTCGAGTTACTTCGTTTTTTTAATTCTTAAAAAAACATCATAGATCAAACTCTATTTCGAATGTTCACATATCATATTCTATGTTAGAGATCGGGTTATTTCAATGTTTTTAACTGTTAGTTAGAAAATTTAAGTGATTGATTAACTTTGGAAGAGCACTAGATAAAGATCATCTTTCAATTAAACACGTATTTAGAAAGTTTATGTAGACTAAAGACGCTTTGAGTTTTTTTGCTTTTTTTTCTCGATAAGTTTTTAATCGACTAAATCCATTGTGTATTTATATGTATGTAAAAGGGGCAACTGAATCGGAACTACTTGTGTGTACAGTAGTTTAAAGGTGGAGACCGCTACCAGTCTTAATATTTTAATTGAGGCAGTCTTTCTACCATCTTCACTGGACTATTGGCAGGTCTATTCACTAGTCTATGGACTGCTCTTTATGCAAGTATATTATCTAGCCTATTTATGAAACTATGGACTAATCTATTGACTAGTATATAGACTAGTTGACTATTATATTAAGTAATAATTCTATGAACTAGTATATTGATTAGTGTATTGAGAAGTCTTTTGACTTCTTATAGTTTATTGACTAGGGTATGGACTAGTCAATTGACTTTAACTGTTCTTTTTACGAGTCTATGGACTAGTCTTCGCACTAGACTATGGACTGATCTATTGACTAGTCAATTTGCAAGCCCATTCGAAAGTCTATGGATTAGTCTATGGACTAGTCTATTGACTATTATATAGTATATGGACTAGTATATAGACTAGACTATGGACTCGTATATAGACTATTCTATGGACTCGTATATAGACTAGCCTATGGACTAGCATATAGACTAGTCTATGGACTAAACTCTTGACTAGTGTGTGCACTAACCTATTGACTAGAGTATGGACTAGTTGACTATAATATTAACTATTTTATGAACTAGTCTATTGATTAGTATATTGGTTAGAATTTTCACTAGTCAGGACCAATTGACTAGCGTTTAGATTGGTCTATGCACTACTCTTTTGATTACTCAATTTACGAGTTTATGGATTAATCTCTTGATTATACTATGGACTGATCTGTGGACTAGTTTATGTGCAAGACCATGGACTAGTGTATATGCTAGTCTATGGACTATTTTTTCGACCTGTGTTTACACTATTCTTTTAACTAGTCTATGGACTAAACTATCTGGTATATGGACTAGTTGACTTTATTATTCTACTATAGTAGAATCAAAGAATAACTAGTGCTCTTAGGTCGTACTTTAGAATCACAAGAACGTAAAGTGATTCATTTTGGCACAAGTTCAGTAAGAACTCCATTTTAAACAAATTCTTCAATTCTTCTTTTGATACATATTAGCCCTAGGAAAGAAAATAATCCTTCCGAATTATAAATTATATTCTTGGAAGTTTAGTTGTATGGCCAGATAGGTACTGCAAAAATTTAAATTATAAAACAGAACTAATTTCCAAATGAGTCCCACCAATCGACTATGCCAACGAAAAACTACACTGTACCAACTAAATGGCAAAACAATTTTAAATCTCCAACTACTGGTTTACAAAATCGAAAGTTACCACATACAAATAATATTAGTACTTATAAATGTACAGATATATGTATATACTTACATTCATATACATATGTACATATGTATATGCTGTATGTATAGGTAAATATATACAATATAAATTGACTAAGAAGTACTTAGACAAAAAATTATAAAACACATACATACATACATACATATGTATGTACTTATGTACGTATAAATAATGATGTATGGATACAGATTTGAAGTTTAATATATACATAAGAGTTTATACGTTTAAATTTATCTTATATGTTCAATTACTTAGTCTATTCAATTATAGAATCTATTGGTTTATAAGCCAAGAGATGGCGCCCACTTTACTTTTGAATTTTTAATTAAATCTACTTTTTTTCCTCCATAATTATTGACTGAAAGATAAATATCAAATTTATTGTACGCTTTTCGCCAACATTATTTTTGGTAATAAAAAGTTTTAAGATAATTTCTTAAATTTTACTTTTATTTCATAAAAATTCCATGTACCCTACACATTGGGGGCAAACGATCCTCCTCTTAGTGATCATAGAGAAAAATTATTATATTCATAGGTTTTCTAAAGTAACAAGGACTTACATCTTTCACTAACGTATTTCTTAAAATTTTAAAATTTTCTTCAACATTGAAAGATCAGTGATCATTGCATTCGACAGCTCTGCAATTTAATCTGTTAATTTTCTTACTCGTTGATCGTTAAACGCTGTTAAGCATTGAAAGTATCTCTACACTTTTTATCGGTTTAGACAATCTACGTTGTATATATGTATTAATTTAAAAAAAATTCTCAGTTTAATTAACGAGGAAGCCCTATAATGTATTATGACTTTGATATTTATATGATTGCTTTGTTAGTAATTTATTTTTCTTTAATAATTCATTTATTCCATTATTTATTATTATTTTTTGTTACTTACAATAAACCGGCATAAAAAATTGTACGATAAAAAAAAAAAAAAAAAAAAAAAAAATTAAACTTAAAAACGTTCAACCTTGAACATTATAAAAAATAAATATTGTTTTTGTAATAAAAACGCATGTGTGTTTTGAACGTCATGTCGTTTTTCCTTAATTAAAATCTTCTCTTTTAATGGGTTGTTGTTTCGTTAGAAGCCATTATAAAATTTATAAACAATTATGTATTTTCGTTATTAAATTTTGTTCACAAAAAAATGGGAGTTAAAGTGTCAAAATGAACAGCAGTCAAATTAGTCGTCTGTCTGATTTTAATTGAAATTATTTAAAGACAAGGTTCAGGGCTATTACCCTTCAAAACAAATTGCAAGGAAAATTTTTTTAGTGCCTTTCTACTAGACTAGTCTATAGTCTACTCTATTGACTAGTCTATAGCTTAGTCTATTGACTAGTCTATAGCCTAGTCCATAGTCTACTCTATCCTACTATCTATCTAGCCTAGTCTATAGTCTAGTCTATAGTCTAGTCTATAGTCTAGTCTATAGTCTAGTCTATAGTCTAGTCTATAGTCCTAGTCTATAGTCTAGTCTATAGTCTAGTCTATGTCTAGTCTATAGTCTAGTCTATAGTCTAGTCTATAGTCTAGTCTATAGTCTAGTCTATAGTCTAGTCTATAGTCTAGTCTATAGTCTAGTCTATAGTCTAGTCTATAGTCTAGTCTATAGTCTAGTCTATAGTCTAGTCTATAGTCTAGTCTATAGTCTAGTCTATAGTCTAGTCTATAGTCTAGTCTATAGTCTAGTCTATAGTCTAGTCTATAGTCTAGTCTATAGTCTAGTCTATAGTCTAGTCTATAGTAGTCTATAGTCTAGTCTATAGTCTAGTCTATAGTCTAGTCTATAGTCTAGTCTATAGTCTAGTCTATAGTCTAGTCTATAGTCTAGTCTATAGTCTAGTCTATAGTCTAGTCTATAGTCTAGTCTATAGTCTAGTCTATAGTCTAGTCTAGTCTAGTCTAGTCTATAGTCTAGTCTATAGTCTAGCCTATAGTCTAGTCTATAGTCTAGTCTATAGTCTAGTCTATAGTCTAGTCTATAGTATAGTCTATAGTCTAGTCTATAGTCTAGTCTATAGTCTAGTCTATAGTCAAGTCTATAGTCTAGTCTATAATCTAGTCTATAGTCTAGTCTATAATCTAGTCTATAGTCTAGTCTATAATCTAGTCTATAGTCTATAGTCTAGTCTATAGTCTAGTCTATAGTCTAGTCTATAGTCTAGTCTATAGTCTAATCTATAGTCTAGTCTATAGTCTAGTCTATAGTCTAGTCTAGTCTAGTCTATAGTCTAGTCTATAATCTAGTCTATAGTCTAGTCTATAATCTATAGTCTATAGTCTAGTCTGTAGTAGTCTATAGTCTAGTCTATAGTATAGTCTATAGTCTAGTCTATAGTCTAGTCTATAGTCTAGTCTAGTCTATAGTCTAGTCAAGTCTAGTCTAGTCTAGTCTAGTCTAGTCTAGTCTAGTCTAGTCTATAGTCTAGTCTATAGTCTAGTCTATAGTCTAGTCTATAGTCTAGTCTAGTCTATAGTCTAGTCAAGTCTAGTCTAGTCTATAGTCTAGTCTATAGTCTAGTCTATAGTCTAGTCTATAGTCTAGTCTATAGTCTAGTCTATAGTCTAGTCTATAGTCTAGTCTATAGTCTAGTCTATAGTCTAGTCTATAGTCTAGTCTATAGTCTAGTCTATAGTCTAGTCTATAGTCTAGTCTATAGTCTAGTCTATAGTCTAGTCTATAGTCTAGTCTATAGTCTAGTCTATAGTCTAGTCTATAGTCTAGTCTATAGTCTAGTCTATAGTCTAGTCTATAGTCTAGTCTATAGTCTAGTCTATAGTCTAGTCTATAGTCTAGTCTATAGTCTAGTCTATAGTCTAGTCTATAGTCTAGTCTATAGTCTAGTCTATAGTCTAGTCTATAGTCTAGTCTATAGTCTAGTCTATAGTCTAGTCTATAGTCTAGTCTATAGTCTAGTCTATAGTCTAGTCTATAGTCTAGTCTATAGTCTAGTCTATAGTCTAGTCTATAGTCTAGTCTATAGTCTAGTCTATAGTCTAGTCTATAGTCTAGTCTATAGTCTAGTCTATAGTCTAGTCTATAGTCTAGTCTATAGTCTAGTCTATAGTCTAGTCTATAGTCTAGTCTATAGTCTAGTCTATAGTCTAGTCTATAGTCTAGTCTATAGTCTAGTCTATAGTCTAGTCTATAGTCTAGTCTATAGTCTAGTCTATAGTCTAGTCTATAGTCTAGTCTATAGTCTAGTCTATAGTCTAGTCTATAGTCTAGTCTATAGTCTAGTCTATAGTCTAGTCTATAGTCTAGTCTATAGTCTAGTCTATAGTCTAGTCTATAGTCTAGTCTATAGTCTAGTCTATAGTCTAGTCTATAGTCTAGTCTATAGTCTAGTCTATAGTCTAGTCTATAGTCTAGTCTATAGTCTAGTCTAAAGTCTAGTCTATAGTCTAGTCTATAGTCTAGTCTATAGTCTAGTCTATAGTCTAGTCTATAGTCTAGTCTATAGTCTAGTCTATAGTCTAGTCTATAGTCTAGTCTATAGTCTAGTCTATAGTCTAGTCTATAGTCTAGTCTATAGTCTAGTCTATAGTCTAGTCTATAGTCTAGTCTATAGTCTAGTCTATAGTCTAGTCTATAGTCTAGTCTATAGTCTAGTCTATAGTCTAGGCTATAGTCTAGTCTATAGTCTAGTCTATAGTCTAGTCTATAGTCTAGTCTATAGTCTAGTCTATAGTCTAGTCTATAGTCTAGTCTATAGTCTAGTCTATAGTCTAGTCTATAGTCTACTCTATAGTCTAGTCTATAGTCTAGTCTATAGTCTAGTCTATAGTCTAGTCTATAGTCTAGTCTATAGTCTAGTCTATAGTATAGTCTATAATCCAGTCTATAGTCTAGTCTATAATCCAGTCTATAGTCTAGTCTATAGTCTAGTCTATAGTCTAGTCTATAGTCTAGTCTATAGTCTAGTCTATAGTCTAGTCTATAGTCTAGTCTATAGTCTAGTCTATAGTCTAGTCTATAGTCTAGTCTATAGTCTAGTCTATAGTCTAGTCTATAGTCTAGTCTATAGTCTAGTCTATAGTCTAGTCTATAGTCTAGTCTATAGTCTAGTCTATAGTCTAGTCTATAGTCTAGTCTATAGTCTAGTCTATAGTCTAGTCTATAGTCCAGTCTATAGTCTAGTCTATAGTCTAGTCTATAGTCTAGTCTATAGTCTAGTCTATAGTCTAGTCTATAGTCTAGTCTATAGTCTAGTCTATAGTCTAGTCTATAGTATAAGTCTATAGTCTAGTCTATAGTCTAGTCTATAGTCTAGTCTATAGTCTAGTCTATAGTCTAGTCTATAGTCTAGTCTATAGTCTAGTCTATAGTCTAGTCTATAGTCTAGTCTAAAGTCTAGTCTGTAGTCTAGTCTATAGTCTAGTCTATAGTCTAGTCTATAGTCTAATCTATAGTGTAGTCTACAGTCTAGTCTATAGTCTATAGTCTAGTCTATAGTCTAGTCTATAGTCTAATCTATAGTCTAGTCTACAGTCTAGTCTATAGTCTAGTCTATAGTCTAGTCTATGGTCTAGTCTATAGTCTAGTCTATGGTCTAGTCTATAGTCTAGTCTATAGTCTAGTCTATAGTCTAGTCTATAGTCTAGTCTATAGTCTAGTCTATAGTCTAGTCTATAGTCTAGTCTATAGTCTAGTCTATAGTCTAGTCTATAGTCTAGTCTATAGTCTAGTCTATAGTCTAGTCTATAGTCTAGTCTATAGTCTAGTCTATAGTCTAGTCTATAGTCTAGTCTATAGTCTAGTCTATAGTCTAGTCTATAGTCTAGTCTATAGTCTAGTCTATAGTCTAGTCTATAGTCTAGTCTTTAATCTAGTCTATAGTCTAGTCTATAGTCTGGTCTTTAGTCTAGTCTATAGTCTAGTCTATATTCTCGAAAATGGTTAAAACTACGTACCTAGACAATGAATTGTAGGGCCAGATAGACATAAATTATAAGAAAACATACCATTCATGGAAAAATGTATTTCCTTTTCATGTAAAAAATAAGACTAAAAATGTATACAACTATGAGAATTGCAAGTAAAAATTGAATAACTCTTCTCCCCCGTTTGTTATAAGATCTTTCATATAAATAACAGACCAATCGCAATCATTATTAATAAAACAACAACGAAAACAAACAAACAAATAATAATACTAAAAAATCCCACTCAATAAGAACCATCATGAATCAAAGAATTTCAGACACGTTAAAATACTTAAACATACATATTTACATAGGTATGGATCTGTATTCAATGCTAAATAATTACAAACATATAAATTATATTGCTGTAAGTATGTATGTATGTTCATTTTTTTGATTGTTTTCTTTTTATTTTGACATTATGTGAACAACATATTTTGGGGTTTGTTTTCACATTTCCGCACTATAGTACCTAAATATTTAGCAGTTGTAGTATGTAATATGTACTCTATAGTCATTTGTATATTGCAAATCATACACGAAACTGAATGCCTTCAAGTCAAGCCGGGTAATCAATGTAGCATTACTGCTCATTAACCGTAACTCAGATACACGAAGTTATTTTTTGGCGTTATTTCGATTCGATTTTCAGTCTTTTTTTTTTGTTTTTGTTTTTTGTTGCCTTTGTGAATTTTTCTTCTTTTTGTTTGTTTTGGTTAATTTTTGGGTTGGTATTTTGCAATTTGTGTGGCGGCACAGCTCGATCCCTTGACAGATTTAGATTTGTGTTTTGTGGCGTTGATGATATTATTGTTGTCGTTGTTGTTGCTGCTAATGATGACGTTGTTTTTACCAAACATTGTAACTGTGTGATGATGATGACTTTTCACATGGTTTCGGTTTTATTTTCTGTTCACTTTTATATTCAATAGCTGATTTTTGTTCTTTTCATGTTTCTCTAATGTTCTGTTGCGGAATATGGTGTGAAATATGAGTACATAAAGGGGTTTAAGATTCTTTCAAAGAATTGAAAAGTGTCTTCATAAATATGTATATTTTAAAGGAAATACTTAATAATATTTAAGCTGATCGTAAGTCTGACTAACGATGTCATTGTAGAGTTATTGAAAACTCTTGGATGTCGAAATTGATGAACTATCAAAAAATGTACTTTAGTACGATTTACACTTCGACTTTAAGATTGTTTGGATCACATCACTATCTCGAGATATTTTAGAAATTTATTGCGGCAAAAATCGGTTCATTTTTAATCCTAGTTGCGGTATAATGTCCCAGCTTACGAAAACTACTTTAAATTTACATTTTTATCTCTTTTTTATATTTTTTTTTTACACATGGACCCATGCATACATATATCCTGGGACCTTATTAAATTCTAAAATGATTTAGCCGGGTCCGTTCATCTGTCTGTTGAAATCACCATGGAGACTACTACTAAAGAGGTATAATTTTCGTATTGAAAATGAGAGATATGATATACATATGAGCAATATCGCTCTTTTGTTGACCCTACCCCCCATATAAGGTCCCCTTCCGGAAATTAGTTTATGGCTCATAATTGACTTAAAACTAAAAGTATAGGGATGAAATTCGACAAAAAAAAACAAGTTTTATAGGAACTAAAACCTTTCTACTAAATGTTACAAGGGTCGGTCCATTATTGACTCTATTCCTCATCAGAAAATGACTTTAAAGCTCATAATGGGTTTAATAATAGCTATGAAATTCGACAAAAAATCTTTCTACCAAATGTTATGAGGATCAGTCCATAATTGACCCTACCTTCCATATAATGTCCTCTTCGGAAAAAGACTTTGTGGCTCATAACTGGAGGGGTAAATTTCGAAAAAAATAGTTTTATGAGGATCGGTCCATTATTGATACTACTCTCTCTTTCTCTCTTGGAGTCTATCTAATCAATAAATCGTTCAAAATTATACTTCGAATTGACACTATTTTAAGTTCTGTAGAGTTCGGTCCATAACACAGGCCGTCAAATGTTTAACCCAGTGACCAAAGTGTACTTTTCTAAAGCATTGATCTGCGCTGAATCCGAAACTGGCCTCTGAATTTTTCCATCACATCTGGAATTCGAGATTCCGTGTCCTGAAATTTGAAATATTAAATTTTGGCCCTTTTTGAGATGTTATAACAGCGCTAAGACAACTTTATTTATATAATGTTATATGTCATCTGAAAGTCTATTCTGTTATAAAGGCTTTTGATATATCTTTATTCATCATCGAAATAACTTCACCTAAGGCTTGAAAAACTCATGGTGCACGGTATTTTAAGTGGAACTTCAGATGACATATACATATTTCATAAACAATTTTGTCTTGTCACTGTTATAACGTTTCAAAAGGGACCAAAAATTACGTTTTTTGAAACTTCAGTACACGATATCTCAAATCCGACATGTGATGATGAAAATCGGATTCGGATTTAGCGCTGCTCAATACTTTAGAAATGTATCTGGATTTTAAATTTTATCCTATTTTGTCTGCAAGTCCATTCTTTCATAAAAGCTTTTGACATATCTTCTTTCTTCATAGTTGTCTTGTCGCTGTTATAACGTCTCAAAAGATTTCAAAAATTACGTTTTTTGAAACTTCAGTACACGATATCTCAAATCCCACATGTGATGATGAAAATCAGATTCTGATTCAGCGCTGCTCAAAACTTAAAAGTTTACTTTTAACTTTTATCCTATTTGGTCTGCCTGTGTAATTGACGTACGACTTCAACTTCTAAGTTCTTATATAGGAGTCCTTATATAGGACCACTTTTGACGGTGGCTATAAAAGACACTCTTACTTGTTATGAATGACAAAGGATAGAGGTAGAATACCTACTTCAGCTTAAACAAACTGAAATCCGACTTTTGCCTACACTCTCTCCAACTCTCTTTAAAAGTACTGAAACATTTACAATATCTGCTTAAGGGCCCTTCAGACGATCAAACTTAACGTACGACAAGTCTGATGAAAAAGTAAAATGAAATTCCATCCGTATAACAAAAAAGAAAATAAAAGTCGTATGATTTATATATTTTGTGTTTACACGATTGCTATTAAACAATAACAAAGTAAGATGGAAACAGCTGTTTCACTTTTGTATGTGTTTATATAAAAATACATCCCTGATCAAATGCGATTTGCTTGTTTTTTGAAACATTTAAAAAAATGAAGAGAGCCATTCGACTGTCAAAATTTCCATCCGTATTTTCTCTCAATGTGTGATGGTTTCATTACATATTGCGTTTAGACGATCCCATCCGTTCTCTTCTACAAAAAAATTTTGACAGATCATATTACTTGTGTGCTCGTGTGAAGGGGACTTTAAAACATTCAATTGCTGAAAATTTTGGCAGATCATATTACTTGTGTGCTCGTGTGAAGGGGGTTTTAAAACATTCTATTGCTGTTAATTTTGTATTTAATGTAATTTTTATCTCTAGTTGCTTTTCTTGTAAGCTGCACAAAAATGACCAAAAATTTCAATGAAACCCAAAAAAAGGGCTTAAAAAAACCTCTGCTGTAGGTAGTAGTTTATTGCTTAAAGATTTTGTTTGTGTAACAATTTGTGCTAGTAAGACGAGTTGCAGCTAAAACTCTCTAATCTTGTTGGTTAAATCTATAATTATGTGGTAATAAATAGAGATTGTTAGAAACATAGTTAACACCAGTTTGATATGTTAATCATTAGTTTCATTATTAGTAATTTTTATAGAAATAATTTGAAATAAATTTTTCACTTTTGCTTTGGTTTCTTGCAAAAAAATTTCACTTTAATTTAGTTACTAAATTGAAACTGTTTAGTTAGCAATAATTTGATTTTATATATAATTTGGAACATTTTAAGTTTGTCAACCTAATTTTTATGGTTGGCTTTGCATGATGTTAGTGACACAACCATTTATATGCAATCTGTCTAGTATTTCACTTTCTACTATTTTAAGTACATACTATACATATACACGTAAGTATACATATGTATATAAGTATTATAAATGTATATGTAAAGTCATGATGACAATTTAATTACGATAAACTATGTAATAATAACAACTAGAGTTGTATAAATTATAAATTTTTACAGTCAAAAAAACAGTAACGAATAAAATAGGTTAAAGAAAATTGTGGAAATCAAAAGTTTTATTAGATGGATCATTAATACCGTTTGACATTTAAGCAGGATCATTCGAAAATAAAGAGTCTTGGTTCAATATAGATTTATACATCTACGATATAACTACCGATAAAGTGCTAATTACTTGAATATTTTCCTATAATTGACTTGAACATTTAAAAATCTTAGGAAAACTTAAAATTTTTATTTCTTTTGTCCCACACTGTACAAATTTATGCATGCGTGCAAGTGGAAAATGTAATATAATAAACAAATTTTGCAAAACAATGAAAACTTTAAAATTTAAAATAAATTGAAATATGAGATAAAAAATTTAAGAAAAAACTTGCTAATTACATAAATCTATTTTGCAGATAAATTCTTCACTTTTAAGGAGTTTTGCATAAAATTAAACTACAAACAAGCAAAATGTTTTGCAATAAATTATTTTAAGGTGGATTTTCATTAAGGAAAATCCTTAGCACTATTGCTTTATGACAGCACAGCAGTGAAACGAATACGAAGACAATGTCCGCCGTTACAAATACACATAAAATTAATGGAAATTTGATTGTTAGTGCGAATACTCCAACATCTAATATATCAAATACAACCACAGCAGGAACTATTACTACTACTACTTCCACAAATATAACACACAGTAAATCCTTGACACCTAATCCTCACCGTAATCAAACACATCATCATAGCTACCAACAGGAGCAGGAGCAACAACAACAGCAACTACAGAAATCATATAATAATTTACAAGCAGCACAGCAACAACATTCCTCAAAATTATCAACAGTGACAACGAAATTGCAAGCACCACAACAACATCAAAAACGTTCATTAATTCCATCGGTGGCGTTACAGCAACAGCAACAACAACATCAGCAACAATCACAAACCATATCCATACTTAATACAACATCAACCACGGCTACAGTTCCAACACAAGCCAACCAATTGCAAACAATAGCTACCATACATCAGCCTTCCTCACAGGCGCAACAACGTAACGCTCCCTCAACGCTAACAGAGTCGAATAATACAACTGCTGGAGGTGTTAGTGAAAATCCTATAACAAGACGTAACTTTTATCATTTACAAACCCTTAAAACTGCAGGCAATAGTCTTAAAGCGCCCGCACATTCTATACCGCCACGCTATCAACCACCACCACAACCGCAAAGTCAATCAAATCCCACTACTGGTATTTTGAAAAACCTAAATACACAAAGATTAAGTAGCGGCGCAAAAACTGCCTATCCTTCATATTTCTCAACTGAAACAACGGGAAATCATTTGAATAATCTTAAATATCCGCCAGATATTCCACAGCTTTCGAGTGTTTTCATACCAGATTCTTTGAAAAATCCAACAAATTCCTCGCGTTACAGTTTGCAACAACAGCGTCAGCAACAACAACAACAGCAGAATAATCATCAGGCTCAATTACAACAGCGTTTACGTAGCATCAATCAAACCACAACAAACGGACATTCTACGCAACAGCTGTCAACGGCCGAACAACAGCAGCAACAACATCAGGATATGTTGAAATTTGTACGAAAACCCGATCAAGATCATCCTTCACCAAATGCTTCGGTTACATCGAGTGGTACTGGTGGTGGTATACCACCAGCAGCTGGTCGTTTAACAGCCGAACAAAATCGTCAACTACAGTCCTTGATAAATGAGTTACGTTCGCTTAAGGAACAGAATCAACGACTCATGGATGATAATCAAGAGCTGAGAGATCTGTGTTGTTTTTTGGATGATGATCGTCAAAAGGGAAGAAAACTAGCTAGAGAATGGCAAAGATTTGGCAGATATACAGCAAGTGTTATGCGACAAGAAGTGGCTGCTTATCAGGTGGGTTTCCAAATGAGTTTTTTGTTTCTAAATTAAAATACTAATCTTGTTCCCTTTTTCCAACTATTCCAGAATAAATTACGTCAATTGGATGATAAACAACAAGAGCTTATCACCGACAATTTGGAGTTGAAGGAATTGTGTTTGTATTTGGATGAGGAGAGGGCCCATATAGCTGCCAACTCTATATGTGTTAATTGTGGAGCTAGTACCCGTAATACGTTGAGAGATGATGGTGATGGTTCTAGTTCAAGTACGAATGCTGATGAGAATATGACCGCTTTGAGAAACTATGAAAGTCAATTGCCGGTAAGTGAAAGTGAAGTCAAATGGGATTTGAAAGTTCCTGGACTCCTTTTCCAATAGAACTTACGTTTCCATGAGAAAAGGACCATCATTGAATATGTAAAATGAATTTTCGCGAACGTTCCCCCAACAATTTAACATTTGCTCCGGAATGACTCGATTCACACTCGATAAGGGAACAAACGATAGTTTTATTAAAAGGGAAAATTTTCGGCAAAAGCAGACCTTTTCGATAGTCTATGTTAGTTTTCAATTGCTTTCTAATGACCTTGGATCGTTTCCTAAGTATTATGACATGGAGATACTTCCGATTAATCTATATAAGGGAAAATTTCCTCAAGATTCCAGATTTGATATACCATGTTTCATTTTATTTTCATAAAATTTAATTAGATTTCGTAAGAATAACCAGTTCGTTGTTCTGTCGATATTCCTGGATTAAGTCTACATCAGCATAGTTTTCGTGGGTAGAATGTAGACCATCGGAGTACTATTCTCAATCAAGCTAGTCACTCAAACTTTCAAGTGTTTCAATTGGGTTAAAACTTCTTTTCTACAAACGAATAGTTTGGGATTCTTACTGACAGTCAGTATTTCGAATACAAAAAATCTATCAGTTTCAGAATATCATATATTTTAAGAAGATACTATTTGGTCCAATCTATTGTATGATGTTCCGAATTTCTCCATCTTTATATATTTAGAATATCTACTTTCAACCAAATCTATTCTAATCAATTTCTTCATTACCATTACAGGATCTACACTTACGATCAACACTGCAAGATCAAACCCTACAGTACGTACGATCCCTTGAACGACGTATACAACAGCTGGAAAAAGAACGCAACGATACCAATGTGACATCAAAAACCCCAACACCCACAGCAAATATACTAAGTCCCCAGCAGCAACGTCGTCAAATACAAGCGCCGCAACAACAGACACCATCAGCACATTTATCAGCCTGCCTAACAGCGGCAACGTCAAACACACACAACCAAAAAGCACCGCAACCAACATCTGCCCTAAACGATGCCTTAGTTGATCCCATTTCTGGACGTCCTGAAGCTGTAGTACGAGCTCTGCAAGTTTTAGAAGTACGCGAACAGTTAGAACGTGATCGTTTGGGTAATTTGACGGGACAAACTATAGATCAGATGGACGATGGTGAAAAGGCATTAGTGCGAGAAATGTGCAATGTGGTATGGCGTAAACTAGAGGGAAGTCCAAATGGTCCCACTGCCTTGGAGACACTTTAGAATTACGGTTTTAATTTTAAACATTCACTATTCATTACACATTGACATAAACATATTTCACACTACATATTTTTATGAATGTCTAGATTGAACTTGTTTTTCTCTTTTGGAGAAAAATTTATGTTACAATTTCTATTTGAGAGTTTAGTGTTTTGATGCCCCTACTAAGTAGTTTTAGTTTAGCATTTGTACAAAATATTTAATTTCTTTTCTCATCCTAGAATGCACTAATACTTTATACATATCTAATACTTTTAAATATAATCAGTTGTAAAAGTTTTATAAATCAGCTGACTTTCTCTCTGTAGCATATGAATCTCTAAAGAGCAAGACTTGCTAATTTTGTACTCTTATCAGAGAGAAAATGTCAGTGAAATTTAAAAATTTTTAACTGTTTGTATTTGTTTTATGTAAGCTTTAACAATAAAATTTTTCTAAATAAGTATTTATGTAAGTTATTAACTAATACATTCTTCTTTACATTTCAATAAAGACTTTAATCGGTTATATATTTTGACAAATATATAAATTTGATTCGATGTCTAATTATGTACATTTATTTAGTTTTTCTAAGCATTTAACTATTTTTTTCTTATTATTTTATTAATTTATTTTTTATAAATCTTTTTTTGAATAACCAGAAGAAATAAAAAAACATTCATAATAAAAAAATTTAAGAAAGTTTCTTATTATTTATTTTTTACCTTTTAGGGTTAAATGGTATTAGGTTTTTGAAAACTCAGCATAATTTTTTTATTTATAAAAAGTGTGTTCAGAGATCTTTTAGTTGGAAAGATCAGCTGATATGGTTTTGCTATTGAAATTTCTTACCAAAAAGCTGATTCATTTCCGATTTTTCATTAAAAAAAATTAAGAAATTCTTCAGTAGAAAATCGATCTTTTGAAATTAAAGCGATCTGTCACTAGAACATCAATATTTGACTACCAAACGGATCTTTCTTTTAGATAAAATCACTATTTCAGTAGCAACTTTTTCTCTCGAAGATGAATAGAAAATCGCTCTTTCTTTGATTTTGATTTTGGAATTTTTTACCAAAAAGCTGATTCTTTTCCGATTCTTCATTCAAAAAATAAAAGGAGAAAGAAATTTCACTAAAAACCACATTCTTTACAATAAAATTAAGAAATCTTTCAATAGGAAATCGATCTTTTGAAAGAAAAGCGATCTGTCAGTGAAACATCAACATTTGACTAACAAATCGATCTTACTTATATAGAAGATCGTTTTCTTTCAAAAAGTCAATCTGACAACTTATTACTTTCCGAAAAACAATTTTTCACTTAAAACTTTATTTTTCGTTACTATAAAAAAACTTTCAATAGAAAATCGATCATTTAAAAGAAAAGCGATCTGTCAACATTTGATTACGAAATATATATATATTTTTTTATAGAAGATCGTTTTTTTCTGGAATCAATAACTAAAACATCTAGAGATCGACCTTACACTAGAAAATTATTCTTTCTTTGGAAATCCATTTTCTCAAAAAATCTATATTTGTCAAGAAAATGTTTTATACATTAGAAGATAGATCTCTACCATGGGGATCATTTTCTGTAAGATCAAAAATTCTGTCCAAATCGCTCTTTATCTAGAATAATGAAATTTCTCTATAAAGTCGGTCTTTATAGAAAATATTGAAACTCTCTCTCTCTGTTTCTCTTCCCAGAAAAAATCGATCTTTCTCTGGAAGATTGATGCAAATATTTGTCTTGAAGATCGATATTTGTTTAGAAAATCGTACATTCAGTAGTAATTGAAATCTCTAAAATATGAATATTTTTCTAAACATCAATCATTCTCTATCAAATGGATCCTTAAAGGAGATTAAAATTTCTTTGAAAAATCTAACTTTTTAGAAGATCAAGCAAAAAAAAAAATTCTTTTTCTCTAGAGGATCGACATTTGTCTAGAAAATTCGTCCTTTTTCATTTCAAATATATCAGATATTTCTTTTGGAGATCGATATTTGTTTAGAAAATCGATCTTCCACTAGAAATCGATCTTTCTGTGGAATATGAATATTTTTCTTAAAATCTATCATTATCTCCCAAATCTCGATGTTTTTCTAGAAAATCGATCTTTCTCTAGAAGATTAATATTTGTCTGGAAAATCGATATTTTCCTGGAAATCTTTCAGTCATTGATCTAATGACAATTTATCTAGAAAAATATTATTTCTCTGAAAAAAATTATTTATAAAGAATCGATTTTTTCTTAGCAAATCGATATTTCTCTAGAAGATCGATATTAGGGTTCTATAAATCGACTTTCGAATAATCGACTTTTTGTCGAAAAAAGTCGAAAAGTCGAAGTCGAAAAATCGAAAACTCGAAAATTGTAGAAACAAAAAAAAAAAAAAAAGTCAAAAACTCTAATATAGTCGGAAAAACTCGAAAAAAGTCAAAAACTAGTCGAAAAAATCGAAAAGTCGGAAAAAGTCGAAAAAAGTCTAAGTCAAAAAAATTCGAAAAGTCGACTATTTATAAAATACTTATAGTCGAAAAGTCTAAAAGTAGACTTTTAATTAAATGAAAAAAGTCGAAAAATCGACTTTTCATAAAATGCAAAAAGTCGAGAAGTCGAAAAGTCGACTTTTAACTAAATGAAAAAAGTCGAAAAGTCGACTTTTCGTTTCAACTATAGAACCCTAATCGATATTTGTCTAGAAAAATTTTCTTTTTTTTGGAAGCGGATATTTCTCTTGGAGATCGATAATTGTTTAGAAAATCGATCTTCCACTAGAAATCCATATTTCTGCATAATATATCTAAATAATAAAAATCGATATTTTGCTAGAAGCATATCGAGGGACTATATTCAATAGTCTCTATCTAAAATAACACAAGTTTTCAGGAGAGCAAATAAACTGTTTATTTAGCTAGTTCGTGAAGATTTTTGAATTTTTTCTTCTACAATATATTTTTAAGACCATATTCTAAATCGTTATATAAAAAGAATTTAAAATTTTGCATTATTTGCAGAATTATTCACAACTTTATATCAGATAGAGCTTTTTTCTACGAAACATTTTTTTTTCAGCCTTCAGATAGAGAGTTTTTCATAGAAATATAATTTTTTTATTCGATTTAATATCAATAAATATTATATTTTATGCAATTTAATGAAATAATAGAAACCAAATTGTTGAAAAAGCAACAGATTATAAGGTTTTAGTCCAAAATCAATGTTATATGGTTAAATACGGCGATAAAATTAATCAAATTAGTATCATAATGTGCGATATCTCGAAAACTATTAAACCGATTTCAAAAATTTTTGCGGATTTGTGTTCAGTATGTCCAAATTAGTAAAAACACTTGTTTTGCAACAGAAAATTATCCAAAATAATAGAGTTTGAAGCAATTTTTGGATGAGATAGAGAGTTTTGCATTCAGAATTTTTCTTTTTATAAGATAGAGAAATTTAAAAATTGCTATAAAATTGCCAAAAACATATTTTTTTCTTTTGAAATTTATTACACTGATGCGGGATAGTTTGCTGGATATTTTGCCATCAAAATCTTATTTTCATGAAAATGACAGATAGAGACTATTGAATATAGTCCCTCGATATCGATTTTTGTCTAAAAAATAATTAATATTTCTTTAGAAAAACTAAATTTTGTTTTTCCTGAAAATGATCCTTCTCTAGATGATCTATATGTGTTTAGAAAATCGATATTTATGTTGAATTTTTCTACATGATCGATCATTCTCTATTTTTTTCGATATTTCTCTAGAAAACGTATATTTCTCTATCTATATTCTCGATCTATCACTGGAAGAAATAATCTTAAATAATATTAAATCTTAGGAAATTAAACTTTCTGCAGAAAGCAAATCTTTCTTTAATCTACACTACAAATCTATATTTTTCTCTATAATCAATTTTTTCCCCCAAACCAGATAAGACTCTACTTATAAACGCTAATACCGGCAAATTTATCTTTAACAAATTAAATTTGTTATACATTATAAAAAAGCACATAATTTCCTTTATATAGATATATAATTTGTCTGGCTTATTTATTCCACCTATCAAGTTAATAGCCGCAAATATTATACAGCATCTTTGCCATTTATATATTTTTGTTGTGTTCCAATTTAACGGTTTTGAGACAAGGAGTAAAACTATTTTCACAATAATTACTTAGAAAACTATTCATAGTGTAAATTCATTTATAAATGTCATTGGAAAATAAGGTTTTTTTTTCAGTTTTAAATTATAAAATGTTCATGCTAATAAGCAATTGCTGGCAGCAGTGCATCATTGCCTTGCCATGCAAGCAAGTTAATCTTTTGTTTTCCCACTTTTCTTTTTTTTTTTCTAGTTTTTAATGTTTATTTTTCCCATCTCAAACAACATTTAATTACGTACGAGCTGATCTTTTTTTGTGTTGTATTGTGCTGTGTGCAGTAATCGTAATCACATATCGAACGTCGTAATAATTGCTGGCTGGGTTATTTTCATCGCTTTTTATTTTCATTCATTTAGTATTTCATTGTTGTAACAACAATTTGTTTGAATTTTTATAAGTTTTACTTTCATTGATTGTTTGTTGTTGCTGTTGTTTCTTTAGTTTCTTTGTTGCATACATCTCTTGTATGAACTTTTATGCTGCCAACAACGGATGTTCCCACATACAAATAATTTTACAAACAATATAACTCCATTCAATACGAAGTACAATATAATAAATGGAAAACTATAGCTCATGAGTTTATATATCTTTCAGGTTTATTTAAAAGCTGCTTACATGAATGCTAAGTCTTTCTTTTTTCTTTTTGGATTAAAAACTCCACCAAAAATATTTCATTTATTATAGTCACACTCAAACCAAGTAATTTCAATTTTTATTTTCGTTACTTTTTTTTTGAAAACATTTAAGTTTAACATTTAAATATATATTTAGTACTTATGTATGAATGTATTTGTTATCTTTTGTGTTCTCATTCTTTTGCTTAATTTTTTGTCATTGCCATTCATGCAACAAGATGTCATGGATGGCGGGGAAAATCAGGTTAAACAACTTGTTGCTATAACAAGACCATGGAATGAAAGTTTATTTTTGCATCGTCCATATTGCAGTGTATGGGATATTGTGTGCAACTCTTGCTCTGTTTACTCTATCGAGATGCTATTGCAGCAAGTTGCCGCCGCTCTTGCAACTCGCGAATGTGGTCAAGTTGACATAGATAAATATTAGAAAAAATGGGTTTTTTTTTTCCAACAGCTAACTATTATCAATATTGTTAGTTTCTTAAAATGTAGAACATATGATGACTGGTATTTTAAATATTCAAACTGATTCTAATTATCTTAAAGATTAGTATGAGATTAATGTTTATTAAATTATTAAATTTTTAAAAAAATCTGGACTTAATTGCAGTCGTTTGTTTATATAGTAGCGGATAGTTGTAACAACGTTTAAGCCTTAAAAAGTTTGTTTCTTAAATCTTTCGTATAAAATGTATGTAATTGAAAAAGAACCCTATTCTGTGATCATTCCATAGTTCTAGTTCAGTTCTAGTTCAGTTCTAGTTCAGTTCTAGTTCAGTTCTAGTTCAGTTCTAGTTCAGTTCTAGTTCAGTTCTAGTTCAGTTCTAGTTCAGTTCTAGTTCAGTTCTAGTTCAGTTCTAGTTCAGTTCTAGTTCAGTTCTAGTTCAGTTCTAGTTCAGTTCTAGTTCAGTTCTAGTTCAGTTCTAGTTCAGTTCTAGTTCAGTTCTAGTTCAGTTCTAGTTCAGTTCTAGTTCAGTTCTAGTTCAGTTCTAGTTCAGTTCTAGTTCAGTTCTAGTTCAGTTCTAGTTCAGTTCTAGTTCAGTTCTAGTTCAGTTCTAGTTCAGTTCTAGTTTAGTTCTAGTTCAGTTCTAGTTCAGTTCTAGTTCAGTTCTAGTTCAGTTCTAGTTCAGTTCTAGTTCAGTTCAGTTCTAGTTCTAGTTTCAGTTCTAGTTCAGTTCTAGTTTAGTTCTAGTTCAGTTCTAGTTCAGTTCTAGTTCAGTTCTAGTTCAGTTCAGTTCAGTTTAGTTCAGTTTAGTTCAGTTCTAGTTCAGTTCAGTTCTAGTTCTAGTTCAGTTCAGTTCTAGTTCAGTTCTAGTTCAGTTCTAGTTCAGTTCTAGTTCAGTTCTAGTTCAGTTCTAGTTCAGTTCTAGTTCAGTTCTAGTTCAGTTCTAGTTCAGTTCTAGTTCAGTTCTAGTTCAGTTCTAGTTCAGTTCTAGTTCAGTTCAGTTCTAGTTCTAGTTCAGTTCTAGTTCAGTTCTAGTTTAGTTCTAGTTCAGTTCTAGTTCAGTTATAGTTTCAGTTCTAGTTCAGTTCAGTTCAGTTTCGTCAGTAGTCAAGTTCTAGTTCAGTTCCAGTTCTAGTTCTAGTTCAGTTCAGTTCTAGTTAGTTTCAGTTCTAGTTCAGTTCTCGTTCAGTGCTAGTCAGTTCTAGTTCAGTTCTAGTTCAGTTCTAGTTCAGTTCTCGTTCAGTTCAGGTTCAGTCTAGTTCCGTTCTAGTTCAGTTCTAGTTTCAGTTCTAGTTTCAGTTCTAGATTCAGTTCTAGTTTCAGTTCTAGTTCAGTTCTAGTTCAGTTCTAGTTCAGTTTCTAGTTCAGTTCTAGTTTCAGTTCTAGTTCCAGTTCTTAGTTATTCAGTTCTTAGTTCTAGTTCTAGTTCAGTTCTAGTTCAGTTCTAGTTCAGTTTCTAGTTCAGTTCTAGTTCAGGTTCTAGTCATTTATGTCAGTTCCAGTTCAGTTCTAGTCAGTTCTAGTTCAGTTCTAGTTCAGTTCTAGTTTCAGTTCTAGTTCAGTTCTAGTTCAGTTCTCGTTCAGTTCCTAGTTCAGTTCTAGTTCAAGTTCTAGTTCAGTTTCTAGTTCAGTTCTAGTTCAGTTTCTAGTTCCGTTCTAGTTCAGTTCTAGTTCAGTTCTAGTTCAGTTCTAGTTCAGTTCTAGTTCAGTTCTAGTTCAGTTCTAGTTCAGTTCTAGTTCAGTTCTAGTTCAGTTCTAGTTCAGTTCTAGTTCAGTTCTAGTTCAGTTCTAGTTCAGTTCTAGTTCAGTTCTAGTTCAGTTCTAGTTCAGTTCTAGTTCAGTTCTAGTTCAGTTCTAGTTCAGTTCTAGTTCAGTTCTAGTTCAGTTCTAGTTCAGTTCTAGTTCAGTTCTAGTTCAGTTCTAGTTCAGTTCTAGTTCAGTCTAGTTCAGTTCTAGTTCAGTTCTAGTTCAGTTCTAGTTCAGTTCAGTTCTAGTTCAGTTCTAGTTCAGTTCTAGTTCAGTTCTAGTTCAGTTCTAGTTCAGTTCTAGTTCAGTTCTAGTTCAGTTCTAGTTCAGTTCTAGTTTAGTTCTAGTTCAGTTCTAGTTCAGTTCTAGTTCAGTTCTAGTTCAGTTCTAGTTCAGTTCTAGTTCAGTTCAGTTCTAGTTCTAGTTCAGTTCTAGTTCAGTTCTAGTTTAGTTCTAGTTCAGTTCTAGTTCAGTTCTAGTTCAGTTTAGTTCAGTTCTAGTTCAGTTCAGTTCTAGTTCTAGTTCAGTTCAGTTCTAGTTCAGTTCTAGTTCAGTTCTAGTTCAGTTCTAGTTCAGTTCTAGTTCAGTTCTAGTTCAGTTCTAGTTCAGTTCTAGTTCAGTTCTAGTTCAGTTCTAGTTCAGTTCTAGTTCAGTTCTAGTTCAGTTCTAGTTCAGTTCTAGTTCAGTTCTAGTTCAGTTCTAGTTCAGTTCTAGTTCAGTTCTAGTTCAGTTCTAGTTCAGTTCTAGTTCAGTTCTAGTTCAGTTCTAGTTCAGTTCTAGTTCAGTTCTAGTTCAGTTCTAGTTCAGTTCTAGTTCAGTTCTAGTTCAGTTCTAGTTCAGTTCTAGTTCAGTTCTAGTTCAGTTCTAGTTCAGTTCCAGTTCAGTTCTAGTTCAGTTCTAGTTCAGTTCTAGTTCAGTTCTAGTTCAGTTCTAGTTCAGTTCTAGTTCAGTTCTAGTCTCAGTTCTAGTTCAGTTCTAGTTCAGTTCTAGTTCAGTTCTAGTTCAGTTATAGTTCAGTTATAGTTCAGTTCTAGTTCAGTTCTAGTTCAGTTATAGTTCAGTTCCTAGTTCAGTTCTAGTTCAGTTCTAGTTCAGTTCTAGTTCAGTTCTAGTTCAGTTCTAGTTCAGTTCTAGTCAGTTCTAGTTCAGTTCTAGTTCAGTTCTAGTTCAGTTCTAGTTCAGTTCTAGTTCAGTTCTAGTTCAGTTCTAGTTCAGTTCTAGTCAGTTCTAGTTCAGTTCTAGTTCAGTTCTAGTTCAGTTCTAGTTCAGTTCTAGTTCAGTTCTAGTTCAGTTCTAGTTCAGTTCTAGCTCAGTTCTAGCTCAGTTCTAGTTCAGTTCTAGTTCAGTTCTAGTTCAGTTCTAGTTCAGTTCTAGTTCAGTTCTAGTTCAGTTCTAGTTCAGTTCTAGTTCAGTTCTAGTTCAGTTCTAGTTCAGTTCTAGTTCAGTTCTAGTTCAGTTCTAGTTCAGTTCTAGTTCAGTTCTAGTTCAGTCTAGTTCAGTTCTAGTTCAGTTCTAGTTCAGTTCTAGTTCAGTTCTAGTTCAGTTCTAGTTCAGTTCTAGTTCAGTTCTAGTTCAGTTCTAATTCAGTTCTACTTCAGCAACTTCGTAAAAACACCTTTAAATTGATAAACGAGCACATTATGAGATCACTATTTCCGTGAGGATCAAATTACCCCAACTGAAAGATATGTAGTCAGATCGCCAGTTATATTTTTAAAATCATAACAATTTGATAAGCTCACTGTTGAAATTATCATATCTACCTTTTTGAGGATTTGACCTGTTATAATAATTTTTATATTGTTACCTACATATTCGAAGGAACTTGTTTCTTAACTTTTAGGTCACCAACTTTTTAATCCAACTACTCAACTCCATCGTTAGGTAGAGTTTTAAAATCTTATGTTAATAATATGTTTAAAACCCTTTTAATATAAGAAATATTATCAATTCATAAATCAGGCTAAGTGTATTTTATTACAATTAATGGAATAGTAAATTCTAAAACCCAGATTAATCTCTAATTATTTAAATTTCTAAACAACAACAACCTTTAATCATGGCAATATCCGATCTTTTTTTCCCCGAGAGAAAATCATATTGTATACGATTTAATTTTGTCAATTATTTAAAAGAAATGTGTGCACATTTTATTATTGAATTGAAGTGCAACTCTCTCTTTGATTAAAGTAATTTTGCAACATTTAAAAAAAACTTGTCCGTGGCAAAAACAAAACCCACAAACAACACATATTGCAGCATTGAATTTGTGGCATTATCCAGCAAAGACTTATTTTGTTGTAAACATTAAGACAGAAAGCACATGCAGACGAGTGAATTAAAAATTCTTACTAAACATTGTCACTGATATAGTACGTTAGCGATTCAAAAAACAAAAAAAAAAAAAAAAACGTGAACAATTTTCTAAAGGTTGTAAAACAAAATAAGAAAAACAATGATAAAATTTTTTCAAACTGAATCTTTAAGCCAAAGTGTAATGACCTGAAAACAACAGCACAACATCTTTAAAATCCTATTAAGTATTAGAAAATTAAAATAAATAAATAAAAGCAACAAAAACCGAACAAAATTATGATAATGAAAGTGTTTGTAAGACAAAGCGTTAATGTCAACCATAAAATAATTAGTGTTCCTTTTAAAAACAAAACAACCGCCAAGTGCATACAAATATTCATAGTATTAGAACTGACGTTATTGTTAATGATCGCTACTGAAGTTAGAGCGGCGCCTCATGCTGTTGTTGCTATTGATAACACAACGTCTGTAACGCTTAATCACGCCGTTTGGCCTCCAATGAAACATCATGATATTTGGAATGATGACAAACGTTATTTAAGGAGCGCAAATGCAAGAGAAACAATTTACGAAGATGATGACGAAATGGCTGTTTCAACAAAACAAGAATTGTTCGAAAATATTGAATTCAATTCTAGACAATATTTAAGAAATTTGGCGGTAAATGATATTGATAACAATAATGACTCAATTAATTTTGTCGAGGATTCAAAACGACAAAGTAAAGGTATGTTATCATGTGAAATATGTAGAGTAATTATCAAGTTCTTACTAATTGTTATGTTAGTTATACATTTATTTCCGGTTCCTGTTGATGGCGAATGTTTATCGGATGATGGTCGCCGCACTGGCACCTGTTTTAATGCCTACGAGTGTCGTAACAAGGGAGGTGAAGCAAAAGGCGAATGCGCTTTAGGTTTTGGTGTTTGTTGCATTTGTAAGTGAAATTTAAATAATTCCAGAATACAGAGATAATTGCTTTTGCCATTACTTTCAGTCATCGCTAATTGCAATGAAACCATTAGCAATAATATAACATATTTGGTGTCGCCTCATTTTCCCAGTTTTATGCCCAACAATGTCACCAACTGCAGCTTAAAAATAAAGCTAATGAATGATGACATTAGTCAATTACGCATTGATTTCTATCATTTCATTTTGGGTCAACCCAATAGGCGTAATGGAGTATGCGATGGTGATGTCTTTAGTGTTTCAGGCGGCCCGGGAGGCACCATTTCGTTATGTGGCCAGAATAGTGGACAGCATAGTAAGTAAAACGAATGCAATCGAACTGAACTAGAACTAAACTAGAACTGAACTAGAACTGATCCAGAACTGAATTAGAACTGAACTAGAACTGAACTAGAACTGAACTAGAACTGAACTAGAACTGAACTAGAACTGAACTAGAACTGAATTAGAACTGAACTGGAACTGAACTAGAACTGAATTAGAACTGAACTGGAACTGAACTAGAACTGAACTAGAACTGAACTAGAACTGAACTAGAACTGAACTAGAACTGAACTAGAACTGAACTAGAACTGAACTAGAACTGAACTAGAACTGAATTAGAACTGAACTGGAACTGAACTAGAACTGAACTAGAACTGAACTAGAACTGAACTAGAACTGAACTAGAACTGAACTAGAACTGAACTAGAACTGAACTAGAACTGAACTAGAACTGAACTAGAACTGAACTAGAACTGAACTAGAACTGAACTAGAACTGAATTAGAACTGAACTGGAACTGAACTAGAACTGAACTAGAACTGAACTAGAACTGAACTAGAACTGAACTAGAACTGAACTAGAACTGAACTAGAACTGAATTAGAACTGAACTAGAACTGAACTAGAACTGAACTAGAACTGAACTAGAACTGAACTAGAACTGAACTAGAACTGAACTAGAACTGAACTAGAACTGAACTAGAACTGAATTAGAACTGAACTAGAACTGAACTAGAACTGAACTAGAACTGAACTAGAACTGAACTAGAACTGAACTAGAACTGAACTAGAACTGAACTAGAACTGAACTAGAACTGAACTAGAACTGAACTAGAACTGAACTAGAACTGAACTAGAACTGAACTAGAACTGAACTAGAACTGAACTAGAACTGAACTAGAACTGAACTAGAACTGAACTAGAACTGAACTAGAACTGAACTAGAACTGAACTAGAACTGAACTAGAACTGAACTAGAACTGAACGACGAACTAGAACTGAACTAGAACTGAACTAGAACTGAACTAGAACTGAACTAGAACTGAACTAGAACTGAACTAGAACTGAACTAGAACTGAACTAGAACTGAACTAGAACTGAACTAGAACTGAACTAGAACTGAACTAGAACTGAACTAGAACTGAACTAGAACTGAACTAGAACTGAACTAGAACTGAACTAGAACTGAACTAGAACTGAACTAGAACTGAACTAGAACTGAACTAGAACTGAACTAGAACTGAACTAGAACTGAACTAGAACTGAACTAGAACTGAACTAGAACTGAACTAGAACTGAACTAGAACTGAACTAGAACTGAACTAGAACTGAACTAGAACTGAACTAGAACTGAACTAGAACTGAACTAGAACTGAACTAGAACTGAACTAGAACTGAACTAGAACTGAACTAGAACTGAACTAGAACTGAACTAGAACTAAAGAACTGAACTAGAACTGAACTAGAACTGAACTAGAACTGAACTAGAACTGAACTAGAACTGAACTAGAACTGAACTAGAACTGAACTAGAACTGAACTAGAACTGAACTAGAACTGAACTAGAACTGAACTAGAACTGAACTAGAACTGAACTAGAACTAGAACTGAACTAGAACTGAACTAGAACTGAACTAGAACTGAACTAGAACTGAACTAGAACTGAACTAGAACTGAACTAGAACTGAACTAGAACTGAACTAGAACTGAACTAGAACTGAACTAGAACTGAACTAGAACTGAACTAGAACTGAACTAGAACTGAACTAGAACTGAACTAGAACTGAACTAGAACTGAACTAGAACTGAACTGAAGTATGTTCGAAAACTTAGAATCAGCAGTAAATTCGTTAAAACATTTCTATGATCACTCATATTTCTCGACATACATAAATCCATATTTTGGTCTCACACTTCGTTAAATTGTGTTTAAATTGAAATTGTATTATATATTTTTATTACAGTGTATTATGATGTTGGTGGTCGAATGTTGCCCCGTCATACTCTATACGGTTCATTAAAACCATTACGCTATGAAGATTTATACCCAGGACGTAATGCTACCAATGATACTACCATGGAAATTGATATAAAGCTAAATTTTGCACCAAGATTTTTACCAACCAGATTATGGGAAATACGTATCGCTCAAATACCTTTTAGTCAAAGAGCGCCAGCTGGTTGTTTACAATATTTTACAGGTGCGGAGGGTGTATTTCAGGTAAATTGTGTATTTCAGTTTAATTTTATTGCAGCCTCCAAATAAAAAACGTTATTTTTTTCAGACATTTAACTTTGCCGATAATGGTCGCCATTTAGCCAATCAAGATTATCGTATATGTATGCGTCAGGAGATGGATATGTGTTCCATAGTTTATCAGCCATGTGATGAGCAATCATTTCGCATTGGACCCAGTACTTCCCAGGCAATGTTTAGTAGTTTGAATGATGCGTCTGTAGGGGCTGGGGGTGTTCAAACATTGGCAGATAATGGAGCAAATATAAATGGTGGTAATGGAATGCCACCGCTACAAATGCAAGTTTTAGCAGATGATGCTACAAATGCACAAGCAGGCATGACAATGACGACAACATTTGCCACAAGTAATTCAGCTCAAGAGGCTGTAAGTTTGACCACAACAACACCGTCTACAATTAACACAGCATCTTCAACAGTTAGCAGTAGTGTGCCAGGGAATACAAGTAAATTGAGAAATTATTTATTTATATAAATAAATAAAATTGAAACATTTTATTTCAGCTGTAGCTGCAGACCTTTCCACCGCCTCCTCTTTAGCAGATGACACTGATGGAATGTCTTCTTCTGCTGCTGCTGCTGCTAACAATCCTACTACGGTTGCAGCAACTACGGAATCCACAACTGTCTCCACTACACCTCCAGCCTTAAGTGATGATGTTGAAGGTTCTGGAGGAGATGAAGGAGAAGACACTCGCCTCAGACCAACTGCCTCATCTAGCAATGTTTCGCGTAGACCCCGACCAACTAGAGGAGGCTTTGATTTATTAGGTTTTTTGAGAAGTGCTTTCGATTTTGGATTTCGATCTGGTAAACAAATGAGACCATTAAGTGAAAGCCAAATGCGACAATTTTATAGCAGTTGCAGGGATCGCATTACAATGCCTTGTATTATAGAAGATTTCATAGGCACCGGTTTGGGCCCATTACCCGGTTGTGAACCTATCCACTGTGGCATGCAATTCTGTTCGAATGGCATTTGGCCATGTCGAATTGAATCAACCGTTACACCATTTTATGTGGGTATACATTTTGGTGATGGAGCCGGTAAGGGAAGTCCTGAAGATAATATTGGCGCATGTTTACGTTATCAACAGGTACAATGTATGTGATGTGAAGGGAAATAATAAAAAGTATTTTAAATGTAAACAAGGGGATTTTGTCTGCATTTTATTATTCCTAATCATTTCAGTGTCAAGTAAAAGAAAAGCTAATATGTTCTTTAATATGTAGCCTCAAAAAATATACAATTACCTGTTTACATTGAGAGGAACTTTATAAAGTTTTCTTCGTCTTTTGTTTGTTAGAAAATCAATTTTCAACAAATTAAAAGTATTTAGAAACATACCTGATCTTCGCTACTGAATAGTTTAACAAATTTTCACAATTAAAACCATTAACTAAAAAACACCGAAAAATAAATATATTGGCGGATATAATTTCTGGTATTGCCATATTAAAATAAAGTACCTTCAACATATCCGTTAGCATTTCAAGGTATGACCATATTAAAAATGTTTTATTTAAAAAAAAAACATAAAATAACATTAAGAATTCTAAAATAGAAAGCAAAATGAAGAAAATGAGTTAATATTTAATTAAAAACTTCAATTTTCTAACAATAAAAACTACAAAATCACCAAATGAATGCTTTTTGTTATTGCCTTAAACATATGGCAACATTATTTACCAATGACAGCCAATTGTTTACAACAACCCTGTATTGTTGGCATCACTGTTCTCTCTCACGCTCTTTCTCTTATTGACATATAGTTTTTTTTTGAGCTGTGAGTGAAAAAGTACCGCATCAGATTTTTGTCGTGTATTTTCCTCAGAAAAAGAAAATTTTAGTAAAATTTTCTAAAAATTATTGTATTTTTTCCACATAAATTAAGTTTTAAACATAAAAACTTGCTGCAGTAATTGTTTTGCCAGCGAAAGAAAAGCCGAAAAATTAAGATTTTCTGCGGGCATTGAGGTTATGATAAGTTTAATAAAAAGCAATATTGTTTGTGAGAGTGAAAATAAATATTAAAGTATTTCTGTTGGTTGAGTTAAATTAAAACTAAAAATGAATGTACCACCAACTGCTGGCGCTCCAGCAGTACCACCTGCCTTGGGTGGCTTAGGTTTTCCACCTGCCATAGTGCCGCAATTCAATATACCACCACCCGGGTTTGGTGGCCCACCACCTGCTGAATTGGCGGCAGCATTTGGTTCTGCTCCGCCCAATACAGAGTGGACGGAACACAAGGCACCCGATGGCAGACCTTATTTCTACAATAACATTACCAAACAAAGTTCATGGGAAAAACCTGAAGCTTTAATGACACCCATAGAACGTTTGCAACATCAATGCCCCTGGAAGGAATATCGTTCAGATGCCGGTAAGGTTTACTATCACAATGTAACAACAAAAGAGTCTCGTTGGGAGCCCCCACCAGAATTTTTAGAAATGCAAGAAAAAGTTAAAGCCGAAGAGTAAGTAAAACATAAAATCGAAAATAAAAAGCGTATTAAAAGTTTTTTTTTTTTTCAAAGAGCTGCGGTGGCAGCCAAGCGTGTAGCTGTTATGACTTCAAGTTTTGCTGGTATAGTTCCTCCTGCCGCCTTAGCAACTGTATTGCCCGCTACTTTGCCAACTATACCAAAGATACACACACCCGATATACATTCGCCTTTGACACCGGGCAGCAATGAAAATTCCTCCTCAGCTTTGGACCAGGCCATGGCGGCCACTCTGGCTTCTATAGAAATACCCTCTTCCAATAAAGAAGACAAAGAAAGTAAGTGGTTGCTATAATAATTGAAAATATGCTTATATAAAAGGTATTTTGTTTCCAGGCAAAAGAGAAGCAGCCGACGAACCCAAACTGGTATTCAAGGATAAAAAGGAGGCTATAGAAGCTTTCAAGGAATTGTTACGTGAGAAGAACGTACCTTCCAATGCCAATTGGGATCAATGTGTCAAGATTATATCCAAAGACCCCCGTTATAATTCTTTTAAAAACCTAAACGAAAAGAAACAAACCTTTAATGCCTATAAAACACAAAAACTAAAAGATGAAAAGGAAGAGGCTCGTCTTAGGGCTAAAAAAGCTAAAGAAGATTTGGAAAAGTTTCTAATGACCACAGATAAAATGAACTCCACTTTGAAGTATTACAAATGTGAAGAAATATTTGCCAATAATAAAATTTGGACTTCGGTGCCGGAACAGGATCGCCGTGATATCTATGAGGATTGTATATTCAATTTGGCCAAGCGGGAAAAGGAAGAATCGCGCATGATGAAAAAGCGCAATATGAAAGTTTTAGGTGAGCTATTAGAGTCCATGACTACCATTACCTATTCCACCACCTGGGCTGAAGCTCAAGTTATGCTGTTGGAAAATTCTGCTTTTAAAAATGATGTCAATCTTTTGGGCATGGATAAGGAGGATGCACTAATAGTTTTCGAAGAACATATTAGAACTTTGGAAAGAGAAGAAGATCAAGAAAAGGAACAGGAAAAGAAACGTTTAAAACGTCAACAGCGCAAGAATAGAGACAATTTCCTAACACTACTCGATTCTTTGCATGAAGAAGGCAAATTAACTTCCATGTCCTTGTGGGTGGAATTATATCCCATCATTTCAGCTGATATACGTTTCTCCGCCATGCTGGGACAAAATGGTTCTACACCTTTGGATCTATTCAAATTCTATGTTGAAGATCTAAAGGCACGCTATCACGATGAAAAGAAGATCATACGAGAAATTCTCAAAGAAAAAGATTTCAGCGTTAAGGCCAACACAACATTTGAAGATTTCGCCACTGTGGTGTGTGAGGATAAACGTTCGGCTACACTTGATGCTGGCAATGTTAAACTCACCTACAATGCTTTACTAGAAAAGGCTGAAGCTATTGAAAAGGAACGTGTAAAGGAAGAAACCAAACGTTTGCGTAAATTGGAAAATGAAATCAAGGCAGCCTGGTTGGAGGCCAATGTTTCACCTCATGAACCCTATGAATCGGCTCAAAAACTAGTAGAACATTTAGAGTCGTATGCTATTTATGAAAAAGAATTGGGTGTGCATAAAATTTGGGAAGATTTTGTGCGTGAAAGTGAAGATGCGTGCACACATCATCACTCCAGATCAAAGAAATCGAAAAAGAATAAAAAACACAAGAAACGTTTGCGATCAAGTTCTAGATCGGACATAGAAAACGATCCTATGGAAATGGAGAGAGCGCGTAAAAAGAAATCGAGATCAAGATCGGTGAGTTTTATAGAGAAGAACTTATTATTACATATTAATTAAACATTTCTTTTACAGCTTTCGGTTAGCTCTAGCCTAAGCAAAGAAAGCGATCGTCTGTTGAAAAAGAAAAAGAAGAGAAAGAACAAAAAATCTTCAAGAGATGTAAGTGTGGAACAAATTTAAAGCTAACTTTAATAATTAAAACAAAATTTCATATTTAAGTCCTCCTGTGAATCAGAACGACAACAATCTATAGATGGAGGCTCACCCTCAGCCATGGCAATTGATGAATTCTGCTCTGCTCCCAGCAAAAAGAAGAAAAAAGAGAAAAAGAACAAAAAGGATAAGGAGCGCAGACATCATCATGATAAGCAACGTTCTGCCACACCACTCAGCCCCATTGCTAGTAATCAATCAGATGCGGGACATTCTCCTTCCAGCCAACGCAATGATCCCGATGAGCAGGCTCTAAGTGAATCAGAACTAGAATCGAAACGAGCCGCATTATTGGCACAATTAAACGAACAGATGGAAGAATGATACAAGTGAAGGAATGAATGAATACTATTGTAAAAATCAAATTACTATTCTTTAGGTTTACAAACTATTTAGGATCTTTTTTTATTATATTATTCTTTTTGATCTTTTGATATGGACAGACTACAAAAAAACTGAACTTGTATACATTTGTATGTGTAATTTGCAATAATTTGTTCTTTTACTTAAATGTTTTCAATTTGATTTTCGTACATTTTTTTGCGCTAATTTTTAGTTTAAATTTTAACTAAAGGATTTATAATGTTTTGTTTCTTACTCTTTCTTTGAAGCTTAGTTTGGTAATAATATCTGTTTTAAATTATATTTTTACAAACTATAAAAAGCCTGTAATTTACAAAACAGTCTATATAGTTCAGTTTAAAGAAGTTAATTGAGAAAAAAAGAAGTATTTTAAGCTAAATACATACATATAAAACAAAATTCATATTGGAAATGTTATTGAAAACTTTATTATTGTGTTCTCCGCCATTTGAGATCTTACGATTCCAGGTGACGGTTACTTATTTTTTTATTTAAAAAAATGAAAGTTTAGCATTAGATAATTTTAAATTAAACTTACTTCAACTCAAGTACAATCTAAAATTTGAATTCTTTATATTTTTTCGTAGTCTTGGCTGGATCGGCTTGTTGGCGTTTACGTTTTGATTTTTGACGTGCCACATGTTCGGCCAACATATCAGAAAGATCTTCTTTTTGTAGATGATTCTGTTGTTCACGCATTTGTTGTTCATAGCGTTGAGCCATGGCTTCATTATCCATATCGAGTTCAGAAGGATCTAAAGCCAATTCTACGGTACCTTCGCGATCGGCGGTAACTGCTGTTCTGGTGGCTGTCTGTTTTACGCTACCCACATCATAGACATGGGTAGAGGCCATCATAGAAGCACCAATGCGATCAGTACGTTTTTCAGGCAAAACATGGTACAGGACGGGTGTTTCATTGCTGTGAAAAAGAGAAATTATTAAGTATAATTTCATTAAATTTTCCTCGTAAAATACTTACTCCTCCATTTCTTGTTCAATTTTCTTTTTACGCAATTCAATGTTTTCGGGAGTTTCCATGCCCGCTGGCACACTCGTTAGACCTGAGGGTGTAACTAAGCCTTCGGCCGGTGTCACTAAACCGCTTTCATCCACAGGATTAGCCATATCTTCACCTTCTTCCTCCTCTTCATCAGAAGATTCTTCTGATTCAGATTCCAATTCACCCCATTGATTGCGCTCAATATCGCCTTCATCGACACCATTCTAAAAGAAATCGAAAAACACAACCATATATTTCCAATAAAATATTCTTATTTTGCCAACTACTTACATCCATATCAATAATATTGGTACCAAAGACATCACCATATAACGGTTTACCATTTTCATCTACCGGCGGTTTACCCCAACCGCCTGCATGATAACCAAATGAACAACCATCCGGTATGGGAGCATTAAGACCTGGAATTTTCAAGTTAGGATACGATGGTGGTGGACCATAACGTTGCTGAGCAATCAACCATGGTGGTGGTATTTTGTGAGCATTAGGACCCACTGGCATGCCCAAAGCAATGCGCAATTCTTCTGACAAATCGCCTGGCTTTTTCTCCTTTAAGCGGGTCTCGAACTCTTTGCCCTCGTAGTAGAGATCACCGTGTATGGTCATACGCGGTTTGGTTTGCCATTTAAAGAATGCATCATGCAATTTCTGATAATCGATGTCTATTTTACCCATTTTTGGTCTTACTCTTTCGCGCATTTTCGATTTCAATGACTTGGCATCGTCTTTTTCCTGTAATGATTCTCGCATTTCCATTATACCAGTCTTTTTAATAAATGCTGGCAAATCGAATGGAGGTTTTTCAATGCCTCTTTTTCCCTGCAGATATTTACGTTTAAAACACCAATGCCTTGGCACTTGTACCGTATTTCTATAGGCTTTTAATTGTACCAACAATTTGGGATCACGTGCCGTAACATCGTGCATTTCCACCACATCGGGACGTGAAACTAGTTGTTTCAATTCAGCCACACTGAGTCGCGTTAATTTTTTGAGCTTACGCTTTGAGAGCTTCTCTTTATCCTCCGTATTTTCCTCTTCTAATTCATCTTCTTCAGCCTCATCCTGCAGTTTATTGGCAACATTTTTCTGATTGGTTTTACCTTCGGCGCTTTCAGGGGCAATTTTGTCTTTTTCTGAAACCTTGGGCTTATTTTCTAATTTAAAAATTTCGAAAACTCTATAAAACTGCCTATACATGGGAGCCAAATCAGCAATGGTAATTTTTTCCGGCACATATCTAAGAATTACAACAAATTAAAATAAATTTTGTCTATAGAAAAATAAACCAAAACTTACTCTATGGTTACATCTTCGGCGGCTTCTGGGGATGTGGTTTGCTCTGAGGTATCCTTAACAGACTCAGATTTCTTTTCTTTTGCAGCGGCTTTTTGATTATCACCTTCCCCTTCTGCTTTATCTTCATTTTTGGCTTCATCTTGTGTTTCCTCTTGTTCTGTCGCCGACTCATCTTCTTTGTTGCGTTCCTCCGCTCTGTTTTGTTCTTGTTGTTTTTTGAGTTTCTTATTTAGCTTCTTGCGTCGCTTTTTCTTTTTGTTTTTCTCCACTTTACTGAGTTTTCCCGGCTTCAGCATAATACCGCCATTAGTTTGCAAATCGCCCTCTTCCTCGGAGTCATCACCTGCATCATAATCATTCACCAGCTGACCACCGGCATCATTATTGGTAAAATCATCAGAGTTTACATTAAATTCAGCTGCACGTTGGTCTTTTAAAGCTAAAACATCCTCCAAAGCTTTGGGTAAAATAACTTCTGTCGGCTTTTTGTCATTATTATCTTCCGAGCCTTCGCCATTAGTGGGATTTTCCGCACTATCCGTATTGCCATTTGTATTAACATCACTCGAGGGCAGAGGTTGTGTTGGCGTTGGTCCTTTATTTGCTTCCACCACTTGAGCGGGGTTATTCCACGGTTGTCGTGGCGGTATTTGTTGATTGGGAAAATTATTTACTACATTGGGCATAACTACAGGCGGGGGTGGTCTCATGCCTGGTGGTGGGCCAGCTAAAATTGGTGGCGGTGCCATGGCGCTGGCACCAGGCGGCATATTTGGTTGTAACTAAATGTTGGAGAAAATATCATAATAACACTTAATTGAAAATGTTTGGCTATTAAAACCTTACCTCGCCATAAGGATCTGCCATAGTTTTTGTATTGAATAAGCTGGGAACAAATTAAAGTTTAATATTAAGGTAATTTTCTGAAAAAAAAAAGTCAATTTCTTGCAAATGTTTCGTTGCCAAGCTATTCCCTTTTCTTTGACAATTGACAACAATTTGACAGTTGTTAAAAAACAATTAAAAGTGCTGCCTAGTTTTTGCAGAATATCTAATAAAAATACTTTTTACAGCTACCAGCTTCTATATATAAATCACATGCACGTGGAAACATATGACAAATGAAACAAAACAAATATTCATTTTTACGATTTTTACAGAAATTTGTCTATATTTTTAATAATTTGTGATAAAAATGTTTAAATTTGATTTCCAAGTTGAAGAAATTGAAGAGGAAAGTCCCTTTGTGAATGCCAAACATTCTGAAGATAAAGAAAAAACGTAAGTTTATGCTTATATAGATAATTTCTTGAAAATATAACAAATATAAATTTTAGTGTGTCTGTTGATTCCTCCATAGATTGGTACGAAGCCGAGGAGATTTTACTTTCTAAGGAAATAATCGAAAATATAGATGTTTGCAAATTAAATTCCACACAAAAGACCATTGATGGTGTAAACATAACACACATGGTTTCTGGTTTCTTATTAGAAGATATTAAGGATAATGAAAATACAGATTTGGATATTAAAAAAGCTGAAGAACAGCATTCCGATTTGATACCTGGTGTCTATGAGGGTGGTGCCAAAATATGGGAGTGTACGAATGATTTATTGCAATACTTGGCGCAAAATTTCAAGGAGGATAAGTGGCAAACATCTAAAGTTTTAGATTTGGGTTGCGGTTCTGGACTTTTGGGCATTTATGCCTTTCTTAAAGGCGCTAAAGTGACGTTTCAAGATTATGTAAGTTTACGAACTGTCTATTAAGAAACATTAACTTAAAAAATTTCTATTTAACTTCTGGCAGAACAAGGATGTCTTGGAAAAGATTACCATACCAAATGTTTTGTTAAACACTGCCACAACAAATGAAAAAGAAGATGGTGATCAGGAAGTTCTATATGATGTCAAGAAGATAGAAGAAAATGTTAAATTTTATTCAGGCGATTGGAGCAAATGGAGTCAGATGTGTGAAAAGGAAGACAAATATGACATCATTTTAACTTCCGAAACCATTTACAATCCCCAGAACCAACAGAAATTGCTTAACTGTCTTCACGACCAACTAAAGCCAAATGGTGTTGTCTTGGTGGCGGCAAAAATTTACTATTTTGGTGTGGGTGGCGGTTTGAGACAATTTGAAGAATTGATAGAAAAAGACAAACGTTTTGTGAGCAAAACAGTATGGTTATCAACCGAAGGTGTAAATAGAGAAATTGTTGAATTAATAAAATCAACTTAACAATTTGAAATATTAAGATAATTTTTATTTAAGTTTTAGCTTTCAGAATTCTTCCTTAACAAATTTCAAATTTGTTAATATTTTCAACCTGCAAAATACCGTTAAATTTACATCCGCCAGCTTTGCATTTTCTAAATGAAAATGGAACAAAACTTTGTTCCGTTTTCAGTTAGTTTCCCTGTTACAACTTTGACAGTTCCTGGTTGTTAGTTTATTAGTTTCCGCGCTTTCGTTAACCGGTATCAGTGAAAATTTTATAAATCTTTGGTTTTAATTGAAAGTTAATAATATTAATTAATAGCTAATAATGATAAAATTTAAATAATATAAGAAATTAGCTTTTGATCTTAAATTTCAGTGAGATAAAGTTAAAGCAAAAAGTAAAAGTGAAAAAGTGTTTGTGTGTTGTGTGTGAAATAATAAAATGCAAAGAAAAAAATTAAGTTTTTGCAAAAATTTCAAGAAAAATTCAATAAAATTGATCATAAAGAAGTAATTATGACATGCATTACATAAGTTTGGGTAAGTTTTCCAAATTTTTAACACCATCTTATTACTTTGTCGAAAATATTTGTCCTGAAGGGAACACCTTGTCAGTTGTGGCTGAATGGGGAAATCTTTTGCATTCATGTATAAGACTGCGCCAAGTTTTTGTAGCTTTAAATTAGTTTTGCATTCAGCTTTGGAATTAGGAAGACAGTCGTTGCCATTATCGCTTAAGGTGAATCAGGCCGTCTTTTTTCTCTGCCTTAGAGCATTTTACGTTTCAAATCGTATTGGCCAAATGTGTGACGTCGTATAATTGTACCGAGTTAGGGTTTTTCGAAGTATAAGTTTACCATATGCAATTGTGTTAAATTAACATAAATTTTTAATTTTGATTAGGGTGGCCAGTCGTACTTGAAAAATTAGAGTTGGCGTTATGAATCCTAGATTCGGGGTAAGACAGTCTTAGCTGCCGGGCCCGATAAGCAAACTTGAAATATCAACAAACAAAACAAATAAATTTTCTTTGAGCCAAACAACTTATTGTTTAAGGATATACGGCCGATTTTAGCTTTCTTATAAAAACTTCGATTTGTAGTGGGAAATACAAGTGAATACAGATTTTAATTGTTTTTGCCCTAGGGCTACTAATTTAGCCAGAAAATGGACTTTTACTTTTTCACTCAAAATTCGATTTTTGGTGGGAAATAAGAGTGATCCCAGATTTTAATCCTTTTGGCCCAAGGGCTTCTAGTTTAGCCAGAAAATGGACTTTTATGTTTTCACTCAAAACTCGATTTTTGGTTGGTACTAAAAGTGATCACAGATTTTAATCCTTTAGGCCCTAGGGCTTCTAGTTTAGCCAGAAAATGGACTTTTATGTTTTCATTCAGAAATCGATTTTTGGTGGGAAATAAGAGTGATCACAGATTTTAATCCTTTAGGCACTAGGGCTTCTAGTTTAACCAGAAAATGGACTTTTATGTTTTCACTCAAAACTCGATTTTTGGTGGGTACTAAAAGTGATCACAGATTTTAATCCTTTAGGCCCTAGGGCTTCTAGTTTAGCCAGAAAATGGACTTTTATGTTTTCACTCAAAACTCGATTTTTGGTGGGAAATAAGAGTGATCACAGATTTTAAACCCTTTAGGCCCTAGGGCTTCTAGTTTAGCCAGAAAATGGACCTTTATGATTTCACTCAAAACTCGATATTTGGTGGGAAATAAGAGTGATCACAGATTTTCATCCTTTAGGCCCTAGGGCTTCTAGTTTAACCAGAAAATGGACTTTTATGTTTTCACTCAAAACTCGATTTTTGGTGGGAAATAAGAGTGATCACAGATTTTCATCCTTTAGGCCCTAGGGCTTCTAGTTTAACCAGAAATGGACTTTTGTTTTCACTCAAAACTCAATTTTTGGTGGGTACTAAAAGTGATCACAGATTTTAATCCTTTAGGCCCTAGGGCTTCTAGTTTAACCAGAAAATGGACTTTTATGTTTTCACTCAAAACTCGATTTTTTGTGGGTACTAAAAGTGATCAAAGATTTTAATCCTTTAGACCCTAGGGCTTCTAGTTTAGCCAGAAAATGGACTTTTATGTTTTCACTCAAAAATCGATTTTTGATGGGAAATAAGAGTGATCACAGATTTTAATCCTTTAGGCCCTAGGGCTTCTAGTTTAGCCATAAAATGGACTTTTATGTTTTCACTCAAAAATCGATTTTTGGTGGGAAATAAGAGTGATCACAGATTTTAATCCTTTAGGCCCTACGCCTTCTAGTTTAGCCAGAAAATGGACTTTTATGTTTTCACTCAAAAATAGATTTTGGTGGGAAATAAAAGTGATCACAGATTTTAATCTTTAGGCCCTAAGGCTTCTAGTTTAGCCAGAAAATGGACTTTTATGTTTTCACTCAGAAATCGATTTTTGGTGGGAAATAAGAGTGATCACAGATTTCAATTCTTTAGGCTCTAGGGCTTCTAGTTTAGCCAGAAAATGGACTTTTATGTTTTCACTCAAAAAACGATTTTTGATGGGAAATAAGAGTGATCACAGATTTTAATTCTTTAGGCCCTAGGGCTTCTAGTTTAGCCAGAAAATGGACTTTTATGTTTTCACTCAAAAATCGATTTTTGGTGGGAAATAAAAGTGATCACAGATTTTAATCCTTTAGGCCCTAGGGCTTCTAGTTTAGCCAGAAAATGGACTTTTATGTTTTCACTCAGAAATCGATTTTTGGTGGGAAATAAGAGTGATCACAGATTTTAATCCTTTAGGCCCTAGGGCTTCTAGTTTAGCCAGAAAATGGACTTTTATGTTTTCACTCAGAATTTTTGATGGGAAATAAGAGTGATCACAGATTTTAATTCTTTAGGCCCTAGGGCTTCTAGTTTAGCCAGAAAATGGACTTTTATGTTTTCACTCAAAACTCGATTTTTTGGTGGGAAATAAAAGTGATCACAGATTTAATCCTGTAGGCCCTAGGCTTCTAGTTTAGCCAGAAAATGGACTTTTATGTTTTCACTCAGAAATCGATTTTTGGTGGGGAAATAAGAGTGATCACAGATTTTAATCCTTTAGGCCCTAGGGCTTCTAGTTTAGCCAGAAAATGGACTTTTATGTTTTCACTCAGAATTTTTGGTGGGAAATAAGGGTGATCACAAGAGTTAAAATCCTTAAGTCCGCGAGGTTTCTAGTTTAAGCCATGAAATGGACTTTTGTTTTTCACTCAGAAATCGATTTTTGGTGGGCAATAATAGTAGGACACATCACAGATTTCAATTCTTTAGGCTCTAGGGCTTCTAGTTAGGCCAAGAAAAGAAATGGACTTTTATGTTGCACTCAAAAAAACGATTTTTGATGGGAAATAAGAGTGATCACAGATTTTAATTCTTTAGGCCCTAGGGCTTCTAGTGTAGCCAGAAAT
>NW_023995743.1:0-87050 GCF_015586225.1 Lucilia sericata | reverse complement strand
AATCGCATGAATGAATATTTGAATCGATAGATAGATATAGATTTATTATGATTAAAATTTGTTGCTTTGTCGTTTTTTATGTATATTTAATGTAAATATGAATAATAATGAATATGATGTATTTTATTAAATATATAAAATATTAGATTGATAGATACTGAGTTATGTTTGTTTGTATGCAAGTATGTAGGTATATACGAGTATGAATAATTTTGTTGTATCTATGATGCTGTTGAATAAATTATTGTTATACACTCAGAGAAAAAATATAGTGGGATATGATTATAGTAACCATTCTAACAAGAAATTCAACCATATTAGATTGTTGAAACTTTATTTTTCAACCATATTATATAAAATTAGTCATTCAAATTTATAAATTTCCCTCAAGTATATATAAAATTAGTCATTCAAATTTCGTAACGGGATGAAATGGTGTGTCGCTTAATATATTCGCAGTAACACAAATGTATCGCGGGAATATCTATTTCGCCACTTGAAGAGAATGCAGAAAAGAGTTTTAGAACTCCTAAACTTTATAAGATGTCTCTACTCCACTCCTGCTCAGAGAAACTGACTAACAGCTCAACTACCCCTTAGTACCGCTAAGCAAGAGTGGCACAGCTTACGGTATGTCTACATAGGTTCCCCCGGGGGCATGTTACCTTGGTAATATCTCCACCTTGGTGTTATTGCAATATCCCGGGTAAAAGAGGGGCTACCAATATATCTAGTCTGCCGGGACTATAATCTTGTGATGATCAAATATATCATCGGCCTTTCCTTGGAATGATTTTGACATGGGGGTCTAACCAGAGTACCATATAATCTGGCACTACGGGTGGCCAGTTGCCGCATGGTCTTGTCCTGGCTGGTCAGTTGGTTGAGGTTCCTTCGGGATCCTCGTATTGGCTATGGTTATACCCAAATTCGGGGGGAGAGAATGTTGGTTCAAGGACTGATATATCCAAATGCCATATATATCTGGATTCTCTCTCCGGTGCTGTTGACGACAACAGATGTCACTGGGTGATGTGACTGAGCAATTTATGCTGGACTTCCTGAACCCGTTGAGTATCTCTTACTCTTGCGTAGTCGAGGCGCCAGTATAGGTAGTTCTTTATGGCTGAGAATGGGACGATGTAATTGATGAACGATCGGCAAAGACTCCTCTGCCCGACAGGAGGACTAATACTGATTTAGTAGACCTTTTATTTCAGGAGGTTCTCGTGCTGTTGCATCTCAACAGGATTCATATTGTTTCATGCTACGCGACTTATGGTTGAGGTCCGTTCCCTCATCTTGTCTGCGTAATTATTGTGTTCGAATTGACTTTGGAAATTTCTACATCTTGTAACATTATCTGACATACAGAGGGATCCTGATTTATTGCTGGATATTTCGGACTACCAAATACGTCTCTAGGTGCTGTTGCCGAATCAACAGAGCCATCTCAGTAGTGTCGTTGCTCGGGCTTTAAGGGTTTAAGGCATGCACTGGAATGGATCATTAGTTGAGGGGGACTGCATTTTTAAATAATGCAATCTTGCATGACATCATAGCGTGGTCATCTTCCGGTATACCGGAAGATTGATTTACCTGATGTGGGGGTAGTCGCCTCTTCTATTGACTTTAGACCAGTGATTGCTTTTTCCTTGTCGCGGTTTGCATTGGATTGATCCCATGCTGCCTGTCATTCCGCAACGGGGCTACTATGGCCAGAGATTAGAAAGCTCGAGTACACCTGCAAGTGCTGGTACATGGACCGGCCTCAGCCAAATTGCCAAGTGAGTTCTTCATAGAAGGATTCATGGGCGCGTATTACACCGCCTCTAGTCTACCCACTGGATGAAAAGACCACCGTGAAATAAGGCCATCAAGGCAGGTGTTCACGTTAAACATTCGACATTCATCTACATAGGTTTGAGATAACTTTGAGGAAAGGGTTGAAACTAAACTATAAAGTTTCAGAAAACGAAAACCTCCTGTGGTGTCTCTACTTCCCCCAGGAAAACTGGTGAACAGCTCTACTGCCCCTGTAATTCGCTATTAACATGCGGGAATATCAATTCCACCAGTCGAAGACAACCTAGAAGAAAGTTTTAGAACTCCAATCTGAACATGGTGTCTCTACAAGCACCTTTGTTCAGTGAAACTGGCGAACAGATCAAATGCCCCTCAGTACCACTGAGCAACTGTGAAGCAGCTTATGTAATGTCTACTTAGGTGGGACAGTTTTGAAGAGAAATTTAGAACTGCACAACAGAAATTCACCTATACTGGACAGTGTTGTGTTGTCAACATGCCTGAGGAGAGTTTAAGGAACTCTGAACCCTCAATTGATCAGCTAGTTGAACCACAATGATCTGATAAACTTAAAAATAAACCAAATACTTAAGATCCGCTGACTTTATAATCTCAGACATCAGTGTAACTATATTTATTGCAATTATTACTGTTAATAAAATCATATTGTGATCGTTTGTCTGTAGGACTTATAGAATGTCATCAGACATCAGAATATATGTTTGTCGCAATCAATTTTATTACTTTAATTGTTAAAAATTATGAGAGCAACTCATTGTGAAAAACTGAGTTAAATTCATATTTTAAAATGATTGCACCAATCATGTCGATTTAAATTTAAACATAACACGGTTGTGTCAACTGCAAATAGTGATCATAATATTGTTGAATTTCACAAAATTTTCCAAATAACTGCTGTAATCATTTCCCATCCCATTTTTTCTCTGGGTATATATACTACATATACATTATGTATTTATGTTTATTTGTATGTTTGTATTATAATATAAATATGTTTTTTTTAATGATGCAACATAAATATTTCTTTTTAAACGTTCGGTGAGCTTTGCTTTGACAAAATTTAAAATATTTTCAAAGTAATTTGTAGTTTTTGTTTTGTTTGTTTGTATGTATATTTACAAATTAATTCTATGCAAAATTTATTACTGCTAATAATAATAATAATCATCATAATAAGTTTGTAATTATATTCGTTATTCTTTAAATAATTTAAAGTAATAATAAAATATATGTTAACCATAATAGTTTTCATTCAGATTTAGTGAAACTAAATTAATACATAAAATTCTTGAAATTAACATACTACGAGAAATGTTTTCATAAATCATAATTATTGTTAATACTTTATATTTTTATTTATTTGTTATAAATATTTATAACTCCTTGTGTGGTGTGTTTTCTTATTCATCTTCAGTTAGAGAGTGTCTAATATTTTTGAAATTTCTTTGGTATTTTGTTTAAGTTTTTGTTAGATCAATATTTATTTTTTATTTAAATTATTTTTTAATCTAAAACTTTAAATCTTCTATATAGTTTAACATTTCTTAGTGGGGTTTTAAGTGTTTGTTGGTTATTTTTTAATAATACTACATTTGCTTTGTTAATAAATTAAAAATTTCTAATCAAATACGAAGACCAAAAAATTGCATGTGAGTTTTAAATATTTTACAAAATAATTTGTATAAATTGTTTTTCTGTTTTAAATTTTAAATTTTATTTGCTTTATTATTCACAGTAAATTTTTAGTATTATAATTTTTGTTTAAAATTTGTTTATGAAGTTTAGTGTATGTGTATTAGTTTTGTGTCGTAGTGTGTATGGCCAAAGGGTTCTTATGAAAAAAACTGATATAAAAATGGACGGTATGTTGATTGGATCATATTTGTATTAGTGTCTCTTATTATTTCCTTTTTTCTCTCTTTATTTTGGTTTTTAATATATTTTTTTTGTTTATAAGTCTATCATTTGCAAATTATTGGAATTATATTCTTAAATTAGTAAATATAACAAGGGAGTAGTTAAACAAAAAAGGTTAAAATTTATTGGAAACCGTTGGCTGGGTAATTTCTTTCTAAGTTCATTTAAGAATAAAAATACTGTATGGTAATTTCATTATGCAAATATTTTTCATTTGTCTCATTCTTTTTAATTTTCACAAACGGGATTTTTAAATAAAATATGGTATTAAAGAAAAAGCTAAATGACATCCCTAGTTTTTAGACAACCTATGAATTTTAAGTTTCAAAAATCAATGAGCTAATAATAATTGTAAAATGTTATTGTATAAATTGAAGAAGGAAAACAACATATTTTAATAAATAAAATTAGAAAATTTTTATAATATTTTTATATTTTTGGAAATTTCAAAATAGACCACTAAAAATTAAATTATTTTTTTTGCGGTGGTTAAAAATTACGTTAAAGTTTAAAGTGCACAATTTTAACTTTTTTATATATTTTTTTAGCAATACTCAATTTTTAATATTATTTAAATACAAATTTAAAATTTTGGATAAAATTTAAAACACCAACAAAAATTTAATCTCTTGAGATATTTATTTCACAACACGGAACCCATTGCCGATTTTGCCTAAACGTTTTATGAAATCCTACGTAAAATCGGTAACGTTCCGACAATTACAAATCAGAAATGGCACGGTATATACAAGGACTAATGTGCCTTATCGGGACTTTTTTTATGAAAAAAATTTAAAAGTTTGTAAGATTTAATTTCTGCTTGAACTCTATGAAATAAAATAATTTTGCACCGAATCATTACTTCTAATGAATACTGGACCCAATAATGGTGGCCCTATATAGCCGTCTATTTAGGTGCAATATTTGATTTATGTGCTATTGCATGCCAAAGTAATCATATTATGATTCAATGTAATCATATTATGATTCAGTGTTATCATATTATGAATCAGTGTTATTATATTATGATCGCACATAATGGCTTTATGTAGTAGAATTTCGGATCATAATATGATTACTTTGAATCATATGATTATTTTAAACTATGTTATATACTTTAAACAATAATATGATTACTTTGGACCATAATATAATTTATCAGAAAATATTGTGATCATGTATGACAATGCTATGATAACATTGGTTTATAATAAAATAATATTATAATAAAATATTTGATCACAATATGTTCAGACTATAACCATAAATCTTCAATTTAGTAGAAGAATTTTGGATCATAATATGATAACTTTGCATCATAATATGATTACTATGACCCATAATATGATTATCTCAGAACATATTATTATCATGTATGACAATGTTAGTACATTATTATTATACATACATTATTATTATTATACTACAACAATATAATAATAAATATATAATAATAAGTAACCATATTATGATTCAATGTAATCTTATTATGATCCAGTGTAATCATATTATGATCGTACATAATGACTTTATGTAGTAGAATTTCCGATCATAATATGATTACTTTTAATCATATGATTATTCTAAACCATAATACGTAATATTACTTTAAACCATAATATGTTTACTTTAGTAGAAGAATTTCGGATTATAATATGATAACTTTGAATCATAATATGATTACTAAGAGCCATAATAAAATTATTTCTAACTATAATATGAGTGTTTTACCACAATATGATTACTATGGATCATAATATTATTACCTCAGAACATATTATCATGTATGACAATGTTATGATAATGTTGGGTTATAATATGATGTTTTAAGATCATATTATGATTAATACGAAAATAATATAATGAAATATTATGACTATATTTTATCAAAAGTCTAACACTGTGCTCAAATGTAAATGTCTAAAAATATTAATAATAAATCAAATTTAAAACAAATTAATCACTTAATATCTATTAGAGTTTTATTTAAAAAAAAGAGAAAAAAACATTTTGTGTTTGATGATTTATTTCGATATTTATGTGAATTATTATTCATATTATTCATGCAATTTATACAAATTATTTCAATAAAAAGACAAAAGTAAAAACAATCTATTCTATGTATAATTTATAGTTTAATGAGTATTAAATACTACACTTGTAGAATTTATATATGTATTTTGACTTCAAAACTCGTATCCGATCAATCAAACATACGTATTCATACATTCCATGATTTCTTTTAATTAGTTTGTATATAGATTTCATTAATTTTGTTATTCAAAATATTTTTCTTTTTTTTTTCTCGTTTAATGTTTATAAATTTATCTCTTTTATTTTGGTTTTCCTCAACATTAATAATTTCGTTTTTACAACAAATTTCAATGCTTCAACATTGGTTAGTTCGGTGTTGTTGTTGCTGAGTTCAAATTCATTTCACTTTTAAATATACAAATTTTTTTATACAATTTTTAATTTATGTAAAAATGTATATGTTTTAACACTTACATACGAGAATTTGTTTGTTTGTTAGGTTATGTAGTATATTAGTTATACATACATACAACAACATATAAATCAAAAGATTTTTCATCAATTTACAATCAATCTGATTCTGTCGATCAAATAATCACTGGTCGGTAATTTTTTTAGCTTTTAACTTTATAATAAGTTTATTTCTTGTGTGTAAGTCCATGCAACGACTTGCACTGCAATTATTAGGTATATGTAAGTATAAGTATATTCTCGGGTAGGCCTAAAGCAGCCCACCCATTTAATAATTTATTTAAGCATTTTCTTCTTTTCTTAAGTTTTTTATTTTTACGGCTCGGCGGCAACAATGTTTAAGTCAAATTTAACAAAAATAAAAAAAGGAGCTCAAAATTTTTAGTAGAAAACCCAAAAAAGTTAGAAAATATTATCAAGTGTTTGTAAGTATTTAGTACAAATGTATCGACATTGAGTTGAAGCAATAATTATTGTTTTTGGTGATCTTTCAACTGACTATTTTTGTATTTTATTATTTTTATTTTTTCTTTTAATTTAACAAGCATTTATATGAAAATTTGTCCTCTAGTTTAAAAGCAAATTTTATTATAAAAAATATTTATCTTCAATTTGTTTTATTATGCAATTTTTCTACTCATCAAAGGTGAATATGATGATGATTTTTTTGGTTTTTCTAAAACACAAATTGTTCTAAATGCATAAAGTTTTTTTTCACAATTTCTTTGTTGTTTTTTTTTTTTTTTTTTTGTTATTTAGGCTTAAGAAAATTTGATTAAATTGTTTTTATTGCTTCTTAATTTGTGTTTATTTTTTGGTTTTTATTGGTTAGTTTTTATTTTTGTTTTTGAAAAAAATTTGAATACTATTAATGGTTAAGAATTTCTGGTTTTCTTGGTTGTTTTTAGTTTTAATTTTTTATTTTATTTTATTAATTAATTTCACTTATAAGTGTGTGTGTGTGAAAGAGATTTTTGTGTAGAAATACTTAAACCTGAAGTAAAAGTTGGTAGATTTGTGGAAAATAAATAATTTGTATAAAACTTGAACCAAATCAGAGAAATAATTCTCATGCTATTGCACTCCCGGACATTGTTGTCGCCTGACGCTCACTCTGGATATCACGTGACCGCTCCTGTTCAGCTGATTCGGAACTAACAAAATAGACACATTATTTGTTTTGTGTGTGTGTGTTTATATTTTGGTTTGGTGCTCCACGGCCTGCGGCCTGTGGCTTTTAATCACTACTTTAAGTGTGTGTAGATAGAGAGAGAGAGACATAGATAGATAGAGTGGACTTACTTGGATCTTACCGCAATGGGACTACCAGGCATATCGATAGGATTGGCATTATTATTATTTGTGGCCGATGAACGACGACTATTGCCAGATTTGTACGTAAATATTGAATCGTTTTCTGTATCATTTTCGATTTGCTAAATCGGGGAATAAATTATAACATTATTTACTCAACCTTTTTAAACAAAAATTAGTTCAAACCTGTCTCTTATAGGACAAACGTTCACTGGATACGGAACCACAAGATGAACTCTCTGATACTGCTTGGGTAACAGTTGGTACTGTAGGCGGACTACTAGGTCCCGGAAAACGTTTCGAACATACCTGAGATTGTATGTGTTCACAAATACGACGGAATCGTCTTATATTACCTAAAGTAAATATTAAATAGTTATAATTTCCATTATAATTTATATACATTTCTGAGATTATTTACCCGATAATAGTGTAAATGTTAGAGCAAATAACATATCTGCTACATCACCCTGTTTGCAAATAGCACTAATATCAACCTGAAAATGTATAATAAAATATATTCTTTATAAAGTTATTGAAAACAATCAGGACAGGATATTTAACAAGTACGAAATTATAGTCGGGCGAGGCCGACCATATAATACCCTACCACTGTTACAAAATTAAAATGTGATTTAGTTTTCATAATAAAGCATTTAAGTTGAATTGTACCTTGCCTAAGATATACTTAAGCCATTTATTGTTGAATAAAATTGTGGACATTTAAGTAAAATATTAAAGGGGGCTTTGTATAGGGGCTATGGTCAAATGAGACTCTATAACTATAAAATTTTTGAGGGTCATCAAGGCTAGTATAGAACTTGGTTTTGCAGCTTTTTGTCGAGATACGAGTATATTAATCATAATTATGAACTTAGGAGCCCTATTCGGCGGTTTCAGTTGTTTGGGGGCTAGGTGAAATAATGGGCCAATGTTAACCATTTTCAATAAGCTTCGTCTCCGATACCATAGAAGATCGTGTGCCAAATTTCATTGAATTATTTTAAAAATTTCGACCTGTAGTTTGATTACAAGGTTTACAAGCCCTATTCGGAGGTTCAGTTGTATGGGGGCTAGGTTAAATAATGGACCGATCTTAACCATTTTCAATAGGCCTCCCCTACGTCCCTATGACAATAGAAGATCATGTACCAAATTTTATTGAATTATCTTCAAAATAGCGACCTGTAGTTTGAGGTTTACATGGTCGGACTGACAGACGCACAGGCGGACGGACATAGCTAAATCGACTCAGAAAATGATTCCAAGCCGATTGGTATACTTTAAGGTGGGTATAGGACCAATATTATTGTGCGTTAGAAACATCAGCACAAACCAAATATACCCTCCCCAATAAGTGGTGTAGCGTATAATAATTTAAAAATTAAATTTTTTGAGAATTTTTTTAACCGTAGTCCAAACCCATAACACTCAAATACTCTGCAAAATTGTGTACATTATACATATTTTAAAATCTCATATAATAAAGGAAATTTCTATGAATATAAAATGCATTAGACACTTTGGTATCATGTGACGTTTTAATAAATTTATATTTAATTTCATTTTATTAGCATCCTTCTAAGTTTTTTTTTTATTACTATGACTATGAACGCCCTTGGCAAAATGTGTAATTATCTGTTCCTAGGCCTCAGAGAAGAAATGCATAGAGTGGATAAATGTGTTACAATTTACAGCAACACCTTAAGGTTATTACTAAATGAGATTAACTGTTTTTATTGATTCACCCTCGTTTAGTTTCAAGTAGGCAGATACTTTAAGATTTTTACTTTTCATTTATCTTGAAAATCATCATTCATGGCTCTTGGTACATGCTTACTCACACAAATTTTCCAAGTAATAGCGGCCAATAGTCAATAGCATGGTTAAAAGCAGTATATGACACAAAGACCTCATATATAAGCAGCATACTTATGTAAAGGGACGATCGTTGGAAACCGCGATAAATGAAGTACACACTTGCAGTACGCATTGACATCGAAGTAGCCTTTAATTACGTACATACTGATGGTTAGGTTAGGAGGTAAGGAGAAAGGATCCAAATTACTTGTGTAGAAGATCTGAATAGGTTCTAAAAACGGGCTTAGAGCTGGGCTCAACCGAAAGTCCTCAATATTAACACGGCGAAGATGGAAATATGTCTTTTCACAAAAAAGAAATCTAATTTCTAAAATTGCAAGAAGATAGCGGTAACAGACAAAGGTAAGGTGTAATCCTTGACCGGAAATTAAAATAGAGAAAATGGGACCTTAGTCTTATTATTATTCATTGGCTTTATAAAAGTGTGATTAGATTAATTATAACATATGCTTCAATAATCTGGTGGACTTCTTTGGACAAAAAGTGTAATATCAAACTACTACAGTGAGTTTAGCGTACATGCTGCTTGGGTATAAATGGTGTCAAGAGCATGACGTCATCTAAGGCTCTGGAAACGTTGCTAGATATTCCACCCATTGAAACATATGTATAGAAGATATAAGCCGAAGGAAGCTCAAAGCTATAGGCAAACTGGCCAAAAGCGGTTACAGGACATGTCTTCAATAAACATATACTGGACATATTGAAAGGCTATACACAGACATCGTGCTCTATCGCACAGCAGACACAGAATATGTCGGGAACTTTGAAACACTGATCTCAAATAGAATGCCATGATCAAGCTTAACATTAGTGCAAACTTGGATGGCTCTAAACTGTTGGAAAAAGTGGGCCTGGAGTTCTATATTAAAGTCGCCGAAACAGAAATGTACCACCGTTTATTTAATCACAACACTAGCTTCCGAGCAATAACGGAAAGCGTTAATTAGAATAAAAATAGCACCAACAGGGCTTAACATATTCCCCGACAGCCAAAAGGCGGTTAGGTCATATAAGCTGATAAACTTAAAAAAATTGGCCGTATTGGATTGTAAGAAAGCTCTAACTGAATACTCTCCTAGAGGTACGGTTTACATCATATTGGTACCAGGTCACTCGGGGGTAGTCGGCAACAAAAGAGCAAATGAAAAGCGAAGGGAGCTCGTGGTAGTAAATCCGATGAACTCAAAACCATTTGATTTGGGATTGATATTATTCCGGATATTATATTGGAAACTTCTTAGGAATTACGTCCGGGAAACTGAGTATCTGAACATCAGACGATAATACATTAAGTGAATACTACATAAGGTTTTTGTTTGTACAAACAAAAATTATTTACGACCTTTCGCACAATGGAGCCTTATATCAGAAGCCGTTCAAAAATTATTTTAATCATTTCATAGAAATAGAGCTGTATTTTTTGACTTCCTTAAAAATTTTAAATGGATTGATGATTTTTGGTTATCATTTCCGAAAAGGGTGTACAGTGTGTTATTGACTGGTGATTGTTGTCATACTCAACAAAAGCTGGCAACATCAGCAATTTTAAAACATTTGCAAGCAGCGAGAGACCTTGTCCATAGAAAATACTTCTTGCATTAAGTTAATAATCGTTTAAAGCGAACAATAGCCAAAAAACGCCCAGAATATGCTGCTATGTAGCGTGGAAGCGTATAACTTATTATCTAATGACAACAATTTGTCACTTACTTTGAGAAACATACAATTTAATATTTGCGGCTTTAAGTGATTGACAAGCGATAAAATGTAAGAAAATTTCTTTAAGATATTGAATTCCCCTACTGAGAATCCCTATAATTCTACTGTTTACATTAAAGTGGGAGCTGTTTAATTTATTTCAGAAAAATGTACTTCTGATAAATTTAAAGAAGTAAAATTTTGTATAAATAAATAGAATTTAAAATTAAGCTATTAATATACCTGAAATTTAACATGTCGCTGAAACATGACCGGTCCATTGCCGTTACGTTTATACTCAACACGAAATGAGGTTGGCGAAACCACACTATGCGATAATTCCGCCATCTAGAAGGAAAAATCAAATTTTAAAAAACAAAACACTGCTCTCAATTTTGGAAAAATGTATCGATAAAACATACCGACAAAAATGCATGAATCAAATGAGCCTTAACAGTGGCAATGGGCTTTCCTTTAACCAAAATCGTAAAGGTTTCATCCTTTTCAGTTGTGATTAGATTACCAAACCAGGAACGTTTGGTTAATTCTGGTGATGATTCTGGGGTTAAATGAACCTCATCAGCGGAAACTGTAGAATAAAAACAAGAGTTGAAAAAATTGAATTATAATACTAATAGTTTTTCAACTTACCCTGAAGTTTTCTTCGATGAAAGCGTGGACTACCTAAGAAACTATTCTTAATATTGGTAAGTCTAGTTTTCCACAGTTGTCCACCGGGAGCATTGCATGGTGAACCCGTTATGGCAGCAGTACTATTATTCATCAACGGTGATGTTGTAGGATTCATAACTGGAAAATATATATAAGAGATTTAAATCTAGGTCTACACGATTCTAAATTGTGTTACACTCACCATTATTGGCTTCCGGATCGTGAAACATACTTATGGCGATTGTGGGTCCAGAATTGGCCCTTTGATGAACTGTTGCTGAATTACCACCGGGACTACCGGGAACACAACTAGTTTGTACTGTAGATGAACGTTCGTTGCGTGATTCTCTTCGTTCTCGCAGCTCACGAGATACAACCTCATTACTACTGCCACTATTATGACCTTCAACACCAGCCTGAGATGAATGTGATGAGGTCCGACTGCTAGGAGTATGATGTACCGATGATGATCGCTCTCTATCGCCATAAGTTGAATGACGTGACGAGTGACCCGACGATGAGGCCGGCGACGAAGGTCTGGACAAAACATTGGCCTGCTGCTGAGCCGAACTAATCGGAGAATTACATCGTGTTGGACTATGATATGAAGAAGAACGCATCGTAGAAACCGATGTAGGAGAACGTCTTTGGTGATTACGTGTACTACTATAGGATCGGAAGCTGTTAATGTGAATTTGATTTGATTTGGATTTTGAAGGTGTTTGTTTCGTTGTGTTTAAAGCAGGTGATAGAGGCAATAGCATTTTACAACACAAGATGTTTTGCAATAATATTTTTTTTTATGATGACGTGTAAATGTTTTGTGTTTCATACAACAGACAATTTACAACGAACATATACGAATAACAATGATTGATTTTAAATTTTGTTTCATGAAAGTACAAAAATATTTAAGTGTTAAAGATAAATTATTTATTTTGATGTACAAATACTAAAGAATGCATGAACGATGTTTAAGTGTGATATATTTACATTATAAATAAATATGAGATAAATTATTTATTATACCCTACATCTCTGGCTTGCGGCATATGTATGCAACACACAATACAACTACAAGGATTCTAAATTGTTCTAAACTGTTTCGAATCTATATCTGAGAGGTTTGAGTATTTCATACTAATTAATAAGTCATATATAATACTCTATCTAAACATTCTGAAATACAGTCTCTATATTGTGATATATCGCGTATCATCAATACGAACCTTCCGGATAGGACTTTGAATGTAATAGTATTCCACAAAAATCTGATACTACCGATTTTCGTAATGATCGGGTTTTATTTGATACTTACAAGGCTCTTAACTCCAATGTTATTAAGGCGAAATGTCTTCTCAATTGGCACAACTGACACAACATCATGTTTAGTTGATATGAGTTCCAGGACATGAGGGCATCCGGGGAAATGAAATATCTGATGAATGTGCAACCAAAGGGTCGTCCCTAGACTTAACCTACACACACTCTATCAAAATTGAGAAATTAATGAGTTTTGAGTGAGACGGAACTCAGGTATTCAAATATCATCACTTGTAGAACATCGAGACTGCTCTGGCCTCTCTGACAACAGATAGGACTAGGACGTTCTTGTCTCTTAGTAAGAACTCGATTAGGTATAATTAGACATATGTCGGAACGTATGCGCTACCCAAATTATAGTTACTGTAGAAGTGGAATCGGTACAACACCTTCTATGTGACTGCCCATCCTTACAAGAGCACAGACTACTTTATCTTAGTAGAGCTCTTTTCCATGATCTAGACTATCTCAGAGGTGCGTCACTAATAAACGTGATCGGTTTTATTAAAAGCACCGGCTGGTATACACGGAGACCGAACGAACCAAGTAGTCAACCAAATTAGGGAGGGAAACCCTTCTCTCAATATTAGGGAATGGTAATTCTAAGGGTATGACAATGGGCCACGAGACCTCCGAGTGAACTCACTTGCTAGCGAGCAACCCACGTAACCTACCTACCTACCTACAACTGATGTAGAGTATCATATAATCGGCTATACCCTATGAACTATAGAACTAGTCCTCTTAATTTAAAAATAATTTTTCTATTTGAAGCCATCTATTAAAAATACCGGAATTTAGGAGAATGACCTGTTCTTAAAAGTCTGATTGTAATTTTGGTTAACCACTCTTCCTAACTTTACCTTAAATATTCAGATATTTTACTGAACTGATGTTTGGAAAAATTTTCGATCTTAAAGCCATGTTTTAGCAAATGAATGCAAAATAAGTATAGTTTCCAATGGATTAAAGAAATCGCCAAATTAAAATCTTATAAAATAGTGAAATCTACAGAACAACAATTCTAATACGTTCACATACATACATACAAATCTAAAAGATATTTTACACATTGACAATTCAACAGTTATTAGTTCAACTCACTTGAAAGCTTGTCTTCTAGGCGTCAAGGGAGAACCTTCAGATATTTGGCCATAACTAGTAGAGTTTGTACCATTAATACGACATGTATCTAAACGTTTACGTGGAGGATCAGCGGCCTCTAGTTCACTGCGAGATTTTTGAGCGATTTCTTCATCATCTTCTAAAGCTGGACGTCTACGTTTACGATCCAATAACAGAAAATATATAACTTTTTCGGTATTGTGTCTAAATAAAAAAAATAAAAAACAAGAAATGTAAAAACTTTTGAAAACACTTAATTACGATTACTTACGTTGAACTCAATAATTCTTGTATAAGTTTTTCCTTTTCCTTAAAACAACCCAAGGAACAAATGGCATTTAAAACATCAGGGTCCACAGCCGAAGCAGAAGGTATAACATGCGTCTGAACGACTTCCATCATGGGAAGCTCCAATTCTAATTCACCCTTACCACCAGCAGTAACCCACGGATGACGATTTATTTCAGCCAACTACCCCATAAAAAAATAAGAAAACCATAGTTAGACACATATACATATTACTCACACAGATTTTTTAGTTTTTTAGCTTGTTAAGCTTATTTTGGTAGCATTGACTACTGACTGACTCATCATCATCATTCATTTATTGTTTACACTTTTATGCGTCAATAGTAAGATGATGCTCATCCCTATACTTTTCGATTTGTTTTAAAAACATAAGACAAAATATCTAAAAGTTTCCTTTCAAATATGGGTGATTTATGTTTTCATTTGTTTGTATGTGTACCCTATAGACAAATTTGTCATTCTGTCATAGAATTCAAACATTTACACCATAATCATTGCAGTTTATCACAATAATAAAGTGTATTTGTATTAAGTTTTATGGTTTTGCCTGAATTACCAAGAGTTCTATTTAAATAAATCGTTTTCTAGATGAAATGTAAATTTTGAAAAATTTTCAAATTCTTTCATAAAAAATTTTGGATTCCCATTTTTGGTAAATACAATTCTAATGATACAGATCAAAACATAATAAATAAATTATAACACAGATTTTGTCATTTTGTTACTTTAATACTAGAACTATTATTCGAATAAAAATTATTCAAATAAAGAATACTATTTTTATTCGAATGAATAACAATTTTTAATCGAATACCCGAATTAATATGTTTTCAGGATAAAATCGTCTAAAATTCGTCTAATTGAGCAATAATCAATTACAATTACTTGTAATTGAAGTTATTCCAATTGCAATAACTTGTAATTGAAGTTATTCCAATTACAATAACTTGTAATGTGTAATAGACCAACAAACCATTACTTGTAATTGTAATTAAAGTTTTTCCAATTGCAAGTACTTGAAATTGAGGTTTACCAATTACAATTACTTGTACTTGTAATTTAGGTATCACTAACTACAAATTACATGTAATTATAAGGAACAAAAGCAACAATTACAAGTAGTTATAATTGGATATTCATCAATTACAATTATAGGTAATTGTAATTGGAAAAACTTTATTTGCAATTACTATTAATTGTAATTTGCAAAGCTTCAATTACAATTACAAATACAATTAAAAGTAATTGTAATTAGTAAAGCTTCTATTGCAATAACTCCATTGTAATTAAAGTTTTCCCAATTACAAGTACTTGAAATTGAAGTTTACCAATTACAATTACTTGTAATTTAGGTATCACTAATTACAAGTTACATGTAATTATAAGGAACAACATTAACAATTACAAGTAATTGTATTTGGAAAAACTTTATTTGCAATTACTAGTAATTTGCAAAACTTCAATTACAAATACAATTAAAAGTAATCGTAATTAGTAATGCTTCTATTGCAATTACTTCAAATGTAATTGTAATTGAAAATGTAATCATTACCCCCAAGCCTGCTGTTTTTATACCCTTCACCTTCGTGAGAAGGGATGGAGAATTGTGTGTGACAAATTTAGCAGGGATAGGAAAAAATACAAATTTTAAAATGCAAATGGGTTCCTTTTTTCTTTGCTACCAAGGACTAGTTTTTGGTACTTTTTCGTTCTTTAACTGGTACCTGTTGAGTTTTCTATATAAGTGAACCTAGAAACATGAAATTAACTATGTGGAGTAAATGGGAATATATAAAATGGGACATTCCGGTACTTTATTCGTTCCTTAACTGACATTTTTTGAGTTTATGATATTGAACATAGAAACATAAAATTAAGAATATGAAGAATTTCGTGTCAAGTGAATCGATGTCTTCCGATTTGGATTATTAAAATTTTTTTTTTTTTGGAAACAATGAAGAAATAGCTACCTGAACTCCTTTGGACAATTTTTGCTAGGACCAATAGGTGAAAAGTTACACTCATTTAAATAAAAACTTGTATGACAAAAATGTCCAACTTTGACCTTTAAGTCCTGCAGTTCTTGACCGATAGAGCTGAAAATTTGTGTCTGATCTACTATCCAATAGTACTAACTTTGGTGCAAATTTCTTGTAAATCAATTTTTTGAGTTGGGTCATTTGACATGAAATTGCCCATAGATCCCGAAGTAAATGAGAATCTATAAAAGGAACATTTTGGTACTTATTCTTTGTTCAATGATACTTTCAAATTAAACACGCAAAGTCCTGATTGAGTAAAAATCTATTAAAGTGAACTTTTTGGTTGAAACCAAATATTATCTAATATCATATCTTTAGTTCACAAAAAGTATGTCAAACAATAGGTTTGGGACGTGCAAATTCCTATTGTGATCGAATAGATACCAAAAAAATCGAAATTTGCTTGAACTTTTGAAACTTAACCGTTAAACGAAGAATATTTTACTGTTTTCCCAAATTGATTACATTGACTACACATGTATGATTTAAGAAGTATTTAATTCTAAATTAAAAACGCAGTGCAGACAAAAGTCGTTAAAACCGCAACTTAACACTCCTTGTTATAAATTTTACTACCAAAAACATAAAAACAACAACAACAAATATTATACGTATGACTCACCGTCAGACGCCGTTCTGGATTTACTTCTATCATACCACGCAGCAGACTTTGACAATCGGGTGGTACAAAATGTGGTATATGGAACACACCCCTTTTGACTTTTTCCAATAGTTGTCGTAAATTGTCATCGTCGAATGGCAGAGCGCCGACTAAAAGTGCGTAAAGGATGACACCGCAAGACCAAACATCCGCTTTACGTCCATCATATTTTTCACCCTTAAAACAAAAGAAGAATCAAACAAATGAATATTTTATTGCAATTTATATACGTTCGATTGGATTTCAGTGGCATGCCACACTACACAAACAGACACTAAATATAAGTATGCCACAATTAAACACTATAAAAAAAAGAAAAAAAAAAATAATGTTGGACTTGTATTGTTTATTGCTGTATTGAATTGAGGTCATATTTTGTAAGTTTAACAAACTTGTATATAAAATCTACTATGTACAAGTTTGTAGTAAATGTAAATGTCAGCATATTCATATGTATGTATGTCCTATGCAAGTAATTGTTTGTACTGTCCATCAATTCATTACAACCAATTGATAAAAGTTATTTGCCACTGTTAAAGTTGTGATTCCTTTCATACCCTTATAACCTCTGGACAAGCATAATGCGGTGAACCACATGATGTTTCCAACATTGAACCAGCCGGTTGCAAAGACGCCATACCAAAATCTGCTATTTTTATATTATTCTTTTCGTCTAGTAATAAATTTTCCGGTTTTAAATCTCGATGACTGTTCAAAAATAGAATTAATTGTTTATAAGGAATATAAATTCATTGCTCAAAGTAAATCATTAAATTACCATATTGAATGTGAATGACAAAAGTCTAAAGCTGAGATTATTTGACGAAAAAATTTGCGTGCTTCTTTAGGTGTCAAACGTCCTTTTTTCACCAAATAATCAAACAGTTCACCACCTGATACATGTTCGAGTATTAAATATAAATATTTTTTATTCTCATAGACATCACTTAGACCGAGGACATGCGGATGATCGATTAATTTCATAATCGCTATTTCACGCTCAACCTGAAAGAATTAAAAAATTAACGTTAGTTTACATTCTGTAAATAAATTTCCTTAATGAAAAAAAGAACCCTAGAAGGACCCTCAATTCTTCGTTACTACATAAAAGTGTGGGCCCGACCATCGACTTTAGATAGATAGATAGATAGATAGATAGATAGATAGATAGATAGGTAGATAGATAGATAGATAGATAGATAGATAGATAGATAGATAGATAGATAGATAGATAGATAGATAGATAGATAGATAGATAGATAGATAGATTAGATAGATAGATAGATAGATAGATAGATAGATAGATAGATAGATAGAAGATAGATAGATAGATAGATAGATAGATAGATAGATAGATAGATAGATAGATAGATAGATAGATAGATAGATAAGATAGATAGATAGATAGATAGATAGATAGATAGATAGATAGATAGATAGATAGATAGATAGATAGATAGATAGATAGATAGATAGATAGATAGATAGATAGATAGATAGATAGATAGATAGATCGATAGATAGATAGATAGATAGATAGATAGAAGATAGTATAGAAGATAGATAGATAGATAGATAGTAGATAGATAGATAGATAGATAGATAGATAGATAGATAGATAGATAGATAGATAGATAGATAGATAGATAGATAGATAGATAGATAGATAGATAGATAGATAGATAGATAGATAGATAGATAGATAGATAGATAGATAGATAGATAGATAGATAGATAGATAGATAGATAGATAGATAGATAGATAGATAGATAGATAGATAGATAGATAGATAGATAGATAGATAGATAGATAGATAGATAGATAGATAGATAGATAGATAGATAGATAGATAGATAGATAGATAGATAGATAGATAGATAGATAGATAGATAGATAGATAGATAGATAGATAGATAGATAGATAGATAGATAGATAGATAGATAGATAGATAGATAGATAGATAGATAGATAGATAGATAGATAGATAGATAGTAGATAGATAGATAGATAGATAGATAGATAGATAGATAGATAGATAGATAGATAGATAGATAGATAGATAGATAGATAGATAGATAGATAGATAGATAGATAGATAGATAGATAGATAGATAGATAGATAGATAGATAGATAGATAGATAGATAGATAGATAGATAGATAGATAGATAGATAGATAGATAGATAGATAGATAGATAGATAGATAGATAGATAGATAGATAGATAGATAGATAGATAGATAGATAGATAGATAGATAGATAGATAGATAGATAGATAGATAGATAGATAGATAGATAGATAGATAGATAGATAGATAGATAGATAGATAGATAGATAGATAGATAGATAGATAGATAGATAGATAGATAGATAGATAGATAGATAGATAGATAGATAGATAGATAGATAGATAGATAGATAGATAGATAGATAGATAGATAGATAGATAGATAGATAGATAGATAGATAGATAGATAGATAGATAGATAGATAGATAGATAGATAGATAGATAGATAGATAGATAGATAGATAGATAGATAGATAGATAGATAGATAGATAGATAGATAGATAGATAGATAGATAGATAGATAGATAGATAGATAGATAGATAGATAGATAGATAGATAGATAGATAGATAGATAGATAGATAGATAGATAGATAGATAGATAGATAGATAGATAGATAGATAGATAGATAGATAGATAGATAGATAGATAGAGATAGATAGATAGATAGATAGATAGATAGATAGATATAGATAGATAGATAGATAGATAGATAGATAGATAGATAGATAGATAGATAGATAGATAGATAGATAGATAGATAGATAGATAGATAGATAGATAGATAGATAGATAGATAGATAGATAGATAGATAGATAGATAGATAGATAGATAGATAGATAGATAGATAGATAGCTAGATAGATAGATAGATAGATAGATAGATAGATAGATAGATAGATAGATAGATAGATAGATAGATAGATAGATAGATAGATAGATAGATAGATAGATAGATAGATAGATAGATAGATAGATAGATAGATAGATAGATAGATAGATAGAAGGTCGATCATGGCTCGATGTTCTTAAAATCTAAACAAAAAGATATCTTTTGTGTTACAAAGGACAAGACAAAATCGATATACCCTACCCTTTTTTATTAAAGGACTGATTTCCTGTTTTGTATATAGAAAAATGCAAAATATATGTTTTGCAAAAAATTTATTAATTAAGCATCCGTGTTAATTGCTCCATAAATAACAACAGATTTTGTTCATTTTATTGTAATGTAATTTCTAAACAAAAATAATAAAAATGTATCTTCAAGAACCATTAAATTTATACTTGACCGAAACTAATTACAATGTCAATTAATATTCAAATAAAAATAGAGAAATAAAATACTTACATCTAAAACAATACAAACTTAATAAGAGAATTAAAATCCCTTAATAGGAAAGGGAAACATTGACTTCCTTTACACCATCACCAACAACGACAACAAAGAAAAACTTTTAAGGAAAAACTCTTTGAGTTAGTAACAACAGAGAAAGAGAGATGGGGTTTGGTTTAGATTGGCAGTATGTATAATAGAGGACAAGGTAAACTACTTTTAATTGGATTGCGTGATAAAAATAAAACATGGCAACAAATTTAAACCTCAAGTTTATTTCGTCTCTCACGCAACAAGGATAAAGAAATTTTGAAAACATAACAACTACAAGAATTCGATTGAGAACAATATGGCGACATACATATTTTTGTTGTTGTTGCTGTTGTAGCCAATTGATTAGGACACGTGTTTTAACAACAATTTTCAAATCAACATTTCACCGTTTGAACATAAATAAAAAAAGTGATTTGTTCATAGTTGTTTTTGTATTTATTTATTTATAAGTACATATTTAACTCACCTTCATTAACACAGATTCACTTAATTTTTCACGATTTATTATTTTTATGGCCACTTTTTTCCCAGTTACACAATGCACTCCCAATTTGACCAGACCTGTTAAGAAAATTAAAGAAAAGCAAATAGGAAGTAATTGTTATGAATGCATATATTTACATATATTAATGTTTATTATATTAAAATTTTATGCACATACATATAGAGGACAAGTTTGTGTATAAATTCTTGGGAATTTATAAATATTGAAAGAATTATTTCAACAATATATTTCTACCACACATTTGTATACCCTACACGACTATAGGGGTGGTATTATGCGTTTGTGCTGATGTTTGTAACACCCAAAAAAATTGGTCCTACACCCACCTTAAAGTATACCAATCGGTTCAGAATAACTTTCTGAGCCGATTTTAATTTTGAATTTCAAGAGAGCGTGAAGTCCGAAAAAATGTTAATAAATATTTGTTTGTTCATTTCATAATCAACAACGTAGACCACAATTCCTAACTTAATGAGACAAAAATAACATGGATTTGAATTTGTTATTGGGTGTAAAAAGCGGAATTTTTTAAAAATTTATTTGCTATGATATTTTCCCATCTTATATATTTTTTGGAACCTGTACACGAAATAACACTGGGATTAGTGAAAATTAAGTTTTTTCATCATTGACCTGTGTACTTTAAAATTAAAACTTTAAACAATTCCATACATATATGTACATTAGGGTGTCCCGTGGACCACTTTTTTTGGAGGAATACCTCTCAATCGATGTGTTTTAATGTAGTAAATACTAGAAAAATAAACCAATATTTGTTTGAAAAGCTTCTCCTACCTGAGATTAAAAATTTTGATCTCAGTACAACATGATAAAAAAAATTTCTGCAATCTTTTCGAAATGGGTCTCAAAAATTCCGTAATTTTGAGCTTATCGCTGGAAAAATAACTAAAATAATTTTTGTGTATTTTTAGCCCGCAAAATTACTTTTAGCGTAAGGAGTATGTATATAAATTTCAACAAATTCTAAAAAATTCTGAAATGGACTAAACCAAATGCCAAAATATTTTTTAAACACCCATTTCGATAAAAAGCGAAAATAATATGCCTCTCCAACCCACTAAACATCATTTTTTGGACCAAAAAATACAAAAATATTAAGATTAATCAGTAAGTAATGTACAGAAAATTAGGGAAATTCTGAGAAAAATCGATAATATTTTATTTCTCAAAAATTATACTGAGGTCAGGATTTTCAATCGCTGGTAGGGAACTGAGAACCATTCGAAAAAAAATATTTTTTATTTTTCTCGTGTTCAGTACATTAATACGCATCGAGAGGTATTCTTACATAAAATTCTTAAAAAGCTGTTCCTCGGAAACTCTAACGTATGTACGTACATATACTAAGTATGAGACAAAAATAATCAAGTTTTTAAATATTTATTTGCTGCAAGGTACTTTTATTACTTTTAGTGCACTAAATATAAGATGGGGGTATGTAAGTAAAATACTTGGCTACCCAGCAAAAAATAATTGATGTCATCCTTTACAAACGACATCTTAATCACATCCAAAAATGCGATTACTTATTTTTCGGTTTTATAAACCAAATATTTCCTTACAAATGCAACCCCACTGAAAAGTGAAGAAAGAGATATAAAAACAAGTTAGAGTGCTATATTCGGCTATGCCGAATCTTAAATACCCTCCACCAGCAAGCTATTTTTAAGTAAAATTTTTGTATCCGTATTGAGGGTATTATCATATATACATATGTCAATCTAATTTTAATTAAGTCAAGAAAATTTTATATTAATAGGCCAGTTCGAAAACAATTTAATAGAATGATTTATCTATACACAGAACATATTCATGTCGAATTTTATCCGGATATAATAATTTAATAACGAATTAAGTGGTATTAAGTGATTTTCAGAGGTATACCTTATATGGGAGCTAAGACAACTTATGGACCGATCCGGAAAAAAATTCCGCAGAATGATTTTTATGCTCACAAAACATATTCAAGTCGTACTTTATCCCGATAGCTTTATTATTCAAAGAAATATATGCGTTTAAGTGATTTTCGTAAGTGAACTTTATATGGTAGCCTATCCCGAAAAAAATTCGTATAGTGATAACTTTATTTGATAATGAAATATGTGCATTTAAGTGATTTTCGGAAATCGGCCTTATATGGGAGCTAGACCAATAATGGACCGATCCGGGAAAATAGTGGTAGAATGATTTATTCAAGTCGAATTATATCCTTATAGCTTTAGAATTTAAAGAAATATATGCGTTTAAGTGATTTTCGGAAGTGGACCTTATAAGGGAGCTTTGGCTAATTGTGGGCCTATCCGAAAAAAAATTCATAGAGTGATTCATATGTAGACAAAACATATTTGTGTCGAATTTTATCAAGATAGCTTTATTTCACAATGAAATATGCGCCTTTAAGTGATTTTCGGAAGTGGGCCTTATATGGGAGCTATAACAAATAATGGACCGATCAGTAAAAAATTTGGTAGAATGATTTGTATGTACACAAAACATATTTGTGTCGAATTTTACCCCTATATCTTTTGAATTCAATGAAATATATGCGTTTAAGTGTTTTTCGGAAGTGGACCTTATATGGGAGCTATGACCAATTATGGGCCTACCCGGAAAAAAAATTCGTAGAGTGATTCATATGTAGACAAAACATATTTGTGAAATAAAATATATGCCTTTAAGTGATTTTCGGCAGTGAGCCTTATATGGGAGCTATAAACAATAATGGACCGATCCGTAAAAAATTTCGTAGAATGATTTGTATGTACACAAAACATGTCGAATTTTATCAATGACATATGTGCGTTTAAGTGATTTTCGGAAGTGAACCTTATATGGGAGCTATGACCATTTGTAGACCGACTGAGATCTACGTTGATAGTATGATTTCTGTTCATATATATTATATTTGCATGTACAAAACTTTGTGTTGATACCGATATATTTGAGGTAGTTGTTAACGATAAACTAATTTCCGGGAATATATACCTTTGTATGGGGACTGTGGGAAATATTCAATCGATTGTAAATATTTTGAACATAATTGATCACTGCATCGAAATATCTTTGGTAGTTTCTGAGAAATTGGGAAAAAAACGTAATTTTTTCGAGGTAGTCTGAAATTTTTACTCATAACTTTTTACGTTGTGAACCGATTTTGCTGATTTTCAATACCAAACTGCTTAGGATAATAGTAAATGTTTTGGGTGAATTTGAATTTCATAAGGACCAAGAATATATATACTTTGTTGGGTCTCAGATGAATATTTCTTGGTGTTACACACGGAACGACGAACTTATAAAGACACTACAAATAACGTATTCGAGTACATCACACTTTGGTGAAAAACCAATGAAATTTACATAAGCATGTCATTGAAAAAATGTGGTTTATTTTTGACATCCAAATATTGAAATTTACTGCTTCTAAAAATAGGATTATATTGTAGTTCAAAGTTGTCAAAATTGAACAACATCGCTCCAATGACACGCTAATGTAAAATTCATAGGTTTTTCACCAAAATTGAAAGTACTTCAAGTATGTTATTTGTGGTGAAAATTCTATTTCTTTATCCTCACTTTTTTGCTGGGTATGTATTAGAAGAGAAAATACACCTATTTTTTGTTCCAAATTTATTTTCTTTATCAAAATATTGCAGCAACTTTGCACTTTTTATGCTATGTTTGTAAACTGCAATATTGGTTAAACATATATATGAAAGCAGACGTGTTGAAAACAATAGCAGTGTGTGGAATGAATAAATATTTTATATGTATCTCCAAAAGAAGAGATCAGAGTTTTAAGGTTTCTTAGGATGTAATCTAGTATGTTACATTTCTCAACAGCAATTGTCAGGGAATTGGTCTTCAGACCTCACTATTTTTGCCGTACTTCAGCTTTACTAAGCTACTTTAGCCATTGGATCAACACCATCACGAATTTTGATTGGAAAATTCCTAGAAATTACGTCCACAAAACTGATTACGTCCAAGAACTGATGAATACTATATACATTTTTGGTTTTTACCAACAAACTTTTTCCATTAGGCCCGGATATGGTCAAGAATAAACACAAAATATGTTGGAATCTACTTTAACATAATCTTAACATAAATCTAAAACAAAATTCTTAAATAACATACCCGTTTGTCCTTTGCCGAGTGTTTTTTCCAGACGATATGGGCCCACATATTGGCAATTCTCTATTGTTGTATTATTTTCTTTCTGCATTTTGTTATCTCTGGCTTCGGCCCACGTTCGCACTTCCTAAATCACATGAAAATTCCATGCACTTTGGCCAATGGGGGTTGTCCCAAATTTGTTTTGTTTGTTGTTGTGTTTGCTGTTCTGTTTCCTACAGCTCCTTGTTCTTGTAGTTTTTTAGTTTGTTGTTGCAAATTTTATTTCCTTCTTAATAAAGTATGTATGTATGTTTATGGTATATGATTTCGTTTATTGGTTGGTGTTGGCCACTATGTTTGGAACGAGAATGTAAATGTGCAAAAGTGTCTATGTAGTGTTATAGTTTTGTTGTTGCTGATAGTATTAGTATTATTCAGTGCAGGCAAATTGGGTTAAAGTTTCCTTCTAATTACTTTGGCGTGTTTATGAAAGTTTTATTGCTTGTTGTTAGTTGCTAGTATGTTGTTTGCTTAGTTGGTTGTTTGTTGCAATTTTTGTTGCAAGTGGTAGTTGCCGCTCTTTAAAATACCATATTTATGTCTGTCCTGATGCCTGCTTTTCTGGTTATTACAGCCACTGCTCCCGTTATATGTAGTTGTTGTCGTTTCGCTTAAATCTCAAGTGTCTGCTGTTGTTTTATTCATGAATTATCGTTGAAATTCTTTTGCTCAGACGGATACATTTAAATTTTGTTCTTTCAATATAGGGAATATTGTTCTTGTTGTTGTTGTTGTTGTTTTTCGCCTTGTTAATGTCTTGTGAATGCATTTGTAGTTAGAGGATAATGAACGGAAAACATGAATTAGCACCTAAAATCAAATGGAAAAGGAAGAAATTGTACATTATTCATGTTGTTTTATTTAATTGCAAACAGTTGTCTGGATTTGATCTGGTTTCAGATATCCGTTAAAAAGAAAATTCAGAAAAGTTTTCAAGATTTAGTTAAAGTGTAACTAAGTGCATACTAGTGTACGTACAAATAGATACGTTTCAATAAATTTTAAATCTGTATTTAATATTCACTTTAAATAGTGTTGGTTTATGACCTTATAGTATGTGTGTGCATGTTTTTGTTGGTTACATGTACTGGTTTTTCTCTTGTATATGACAAAAGCTTGAACAATGGAAATTTTTTTTCCAAAGAGAAAAAAAAAATACGCAATAACACTTAATAAAAGCATGTATAATCGAATACTATTAGAACGAACTAAAATAAATCGAAAAGTTAAATTCGAAAACCAGCCAATTAGTATATCCGTATTATTGTTATTTTAATTTTGCAATAAACATTTTTTTTCCCAAAATTGTTTACAAAGTTAATAAAATAAATAATATACTGTTTCTCATTAAAACCATTTTTATAAGTATTTTATAAGTAAAATACATATATTTACAATCTAATTTTATTTCATTGTAACAGTTAACATTCATTTTAATCCTGTTCGACTGTATTTTAAATGTCCTAATTTTGTAAAGTTTGTTTTTTTTTCCTTTTTGGTCCTTGATAGAAACATGCATGCAGCACATGCTCACTCGTGTATCTTGCAATTTATTTTTTATTATTTGAATGTATTGTTTTGTTGAACTTGCTCAGTTGAATTATGATTTTATTGACATGTTTTGTGAAAAGTTCATGACTGCAGATTCTTGTGATTCTTTCAACGAAATTCCTACTGCAACAGTAAAAACTCATAATAATGGCTACTAAAATAGGAATCTAAGCAGATTACTGATGTCCAACTTAATGACGTTTCTAAAAGCTGTCTTTCATATTCAGAGTAGTTTTTCCATTCCACTTTTTGGAATGTAATTGGGAACTTTTTGAAATATTTCGAACAGATATTGTAAAAGTCGATAAGATTATGTTTTATAAATCATTTATAAATCATTCTCCTAAGTTGTTTGGCATCTCTAATATCGGCCAATAATAGGTTATAGCACCTGTAAAAAGTCCATGGTACCCTCACAAAACTTACGCCGAGTTATCTAAAAATTACATAGGTAAATGGGTTTTAATAAAAAATAGTTTGCTAAGATTCGGCATAGCCGAATATAACACTCTAACTTGTTTAATTTCAAGTTGAAAGTTTTACATTGTGAAATTGCACTGCTTTTATAAACGACACCTGACGTATACGTGTTAAATATTTATTGATATTACAAATATTAAGTATACGCCTAATTTGGAGAAGCACTTGAAATATTATTTAGTGGTGTCCTTATGATTATGCTTTTCGTCTTGCACTGTGTTATCAACCGGATAAGTTAAAACCTCACATCATAATTTGTCAAATATCTACGATATCAATGAAAAAATTGCAGAAAAAAGTCCATTATCTACTAATCTGTCATAAGTTCTTAAATAGAACTTATTCTACAATCTTTTTTTAATGAAACTTTTTTCTGTGTATTGATAAAGTGAAATTGTATAGAAAAATATATAGATAAATGTAAAGCAGTGCATGGACAAAAATAACTGAAAAATGGGCAATAACGGTCCATGTGTTGGCATAGCCCCCATACAAGTGGCCCCCCGAAAAACGGTGTAAACAGTCATAGCTGGTTTAAAAACAGCAGTATGTCAACTAAATTCCACATAAACAATTTTTATGTGAACCAAAATCTCCCTACCAAATTTTATGAGAATCGGTCCATAATTGACCCTATCCCCCATATAATTTCCCTCTCAGAAAATGACTATAACGCTCTTAACATGCTTCAAAATGATAGCAATGCAACGAAATTCGACATAAACAAATTTTAAGGAAACCAAAGTCTCCCACCAAATTTTATGAGAATCGATCCATAATTGACCCCACCCCCCATATAAGGTCCCTTTTAGAAAACGACTATAACGCTCATAACTTGCTTCAAAATAATTGCAATGCAACGAAATTCGACATAAGTTTTAGGGGAACTAGAATCTCTCTGCCAAATTCTATGGAGATCGGTCCATAATTGATCCTATCCCCCATTAAGGTTCCCCTCGGAAAATTACTTTAAAGCTCACAACTTTCTTAAAAATACCAGTAAATCACGAAAGTCAAAATAAACAAGTTTTAGAGGAACTAAAATCTCTCTGCCAAATTTTATGAGGATCGGTCCATAATTTACCCTACCCCCATATAAGCCTCCTTCAAAAAATCACTTTAACGCTAATTACTGCCGTACAAATGCGAGTACAGCGATGATATTCGATGTAAACAAGTTTTATATGAACCAAAATCGGCCTACAAAATGTTATGGGGATCAGTCAATAATTGACCCTACCCCTCATATAAGGTCCTCTTAAGAAAATTTTATGAGTACAGCGATGAAAATCGACGTAGAAAAGTTTATAGTAAGGAACATAATTCTTTATTCCGAATTTAATGAGGATTAATCTATAACTGACCCTAGCCCCTATATAAGGTTCACTTCAGGAAAGGGTTTTGTTTATTTAGAAATACGAGTACAGCAAAGAAATTCGACATAAACAAGTTATACAAAATTTTTTTTTTTGGTATCTGTTCATAATTGACCCTACCCCTTTAGAAAATTACTCTTACGCTTATGAATGAATTGAAAATACGAGTAGAGCGATGATATTCAAAACAAATAAGTATTATACAAACCGAAACCTTGACATAAATGTTAATTATGCCGAATTTTATTTAAATGCACGTGTTTATAAGGGAATTAACGATGTTAAAGCATTTTCGGGAAAGGACTTTGTAAGGGGGCTTGGGTCGAATAAGGGCCTCACATTACCAAATTTTACAAGCATCATTTATGCTTTGTAGGGATATACAAACATACTATATTTGGGATAATTATGAGCTCCAAATCCCATTTTAGGGGTTCCGGTTATATGGAGGCTAGGTGAAATAATGGACCGATATCAACAATTAAGCGGCTTCGTCGTTGGGTCAAAAGTAATAGGTACACCAAATTTCATCAAATTATCTTCAAAATTGTGACCTATAGTTTGATTACAAAGTTTACATAGACAGATAGACAGACAGACAGACGGACGGACGGACGGACGGACGGACATGGCTTAACCGACTCAGTTGTTTTTGTGCTGATTGGTATACTTAAAGGTGGATATAGAACCATTAACTCTATGCGATACAAACATCTACACAGATACAATATACCCTTCCCAATAATAATATCATCACAAACAAAAAATTCAGAATAAATTTCATTCATATTCCTTATTGCATTTTAATAAATTTTAATAAACACCAAAAAACCATTTAAAAATTATTTAAATACGTACAAGAAAATGTTTAGTGGCCACAATCAAATCAATTAAATACTCATGTTGAAAACTCTTTGCAAAAATTCGACATAAAATTCCATTAACTATGGTAATTTTATTCCTCAAAGTAACGTTTCTTCAGCACGCAATGAATGTCATAGACCACAAACTAAACTTAGAAAACTCATTCCAATAGAACCACATTGTGGCTGATGGAATAAATATGGAAATTATTTTGCTAACGCAAACATATACACACATACTTTCTCCCTCATAGTAAAGAACACACACAATATACACATTGATAAATTGACACTTAATATTACCGTTTACCGGACAAGTAAAAACAATATTCCATCAAAAAAACAAAAAAAAAATAAATAAATAAAAATGAAAATAAAAACGTAACTTTATTATAAATTTTACAAAATAGAACACCTGTCGGATACTTGTAGGCAACATAAGTGACGGCACAATAAAAGTCAATTACCGTCATCAATCTCTTGTTTTTAACTCAAAGCGTATGTTTTTGTGTGTGTCGTCTAATATTATACGAGTGTTTGTATGATTTTATAGATGTGTTCTCCATCATTTATTTTTTACTAGCTATACCCAGTGTGCTTTGCTACCCTAAAAGGAATATGTATAAATAAATACCAGATTTATTATATGTTACATATAAAAGATGTCAAGCAAATTATTGCAAGTTCGCCAGTTTCTATCTATCGCCAATTTCTATCTATCTACAAAAAATTTGAATAATATAAGAGTTTCCAAGATGCACGAAATTTTGTATTTAATTCATATATGTGGTGCCAAGCCCCCCATTGAAAGTCCGCCCGTTATTCTCTAAATGTTCACATGAATGTCAAAGTTCTTCATGTAAAATTTTTTTAAGATTCTAGCTCTAATAGTTTCTCAGATATACGAATTTAATTCATGTGGGGGCTTCAAGCCCCCCGGATGAAAGTCCGCCCTTTTTCCTCCAAAATATTCAGATGATTATTAAAATAATTTGTTCAAAATTTGAAGAATCTAGTTCTATTAGTTTCCCAGTTAAACGAAATTTTGTATTTAATTCATATGGGAGGTACCAAGTAACCCATTGGAAGTCCGCCCGTTATATTCTAAATGTTCAGGTGAATGTCAAAGTTCTTCAAGTAAAATTTAATGATTCTAGCTCTAATTGTTTCTCAGATATACGAATTTTTCTATTTTATTCATATGGGGGCTCCAAGCCCCCCAGATGAAAGTCCGCTCTTTTTTCCTTAAAAATGTTCAGATGAATATTAAAGTTCTTCGTGCAAAATTTTAAGAATTTAGTTCTATTAGTTTCCCAGATAAACGAATTTTTGTTTTTAATTAATATGGGAGGTGCCGCTCCCCTCATGGGTAGTCCGCCAATTTTTTACCCAAAATGTTTATATGGATGTTAAAGTTCTTTGTGCAAAATTTTAAGAATTTAGTTCTATTAGTTTCCCAGATAAACGAATTTTTGTATTTAATTAATATGGGAGGTGCCGCTCCCCTCATGGGTAGTCCGCCAATTTATTACCCAAAATGTTTATATGGATGTTAAAGTTCTTCGTGCTAAATTTTAAGAATTTAGTTCTATTAGTTTCCCAGATAAACGAATTTTTGTATTTAATTTATATGGGAGGTACCACGCCCCCTAATGCTAGTCCGCCTACTTTTTGTCCTAAATGATCATATTGACACTAAAGTGGCTCCGACAAAATTTGAGGACTCTAACTGTTATATTATCTAAAATATACGGATTTTATATTTTCTTAATGTGGGCGTGGCTCATCGCCCACTTGAAATTTCGAAATAAAAAGTAGCCTATTACCTATTCCAGACATGCAGGAATATGCTGTGAAAATTTCAAGAAAATCGGTTCAGCCGTTTAGTAGTCTATAACGTTCAAACATACAAACATACAAACATACAAACAAACACACATTCATTTTTATATATATAGATTGGAAATTATTTATTACCAGGGTTACCCAAAAACAATATGCCAGAATATTTGACTAAGTTTAAAATACAATTGAACTTTGATCAACGTTATTTCGAAATCGACTACTAGAGATTTATGTATAACTACTTTATTCGGTTTTTTGTGTATATAAAAATCATGTGCTCCCATAAAAGGTCCACCAATTTGTTATACATAGGCTCTATCAAAATTAGTTCTATATTATATCAAATCAATCAATCAATGACTACAGAACCAAATTTATGTGTTGTATCTAAATGACGTGCGATTAGTTTTGCCTGACAAAATTGTTAGACAATTGGCTTACAATATATTGGCAGATTTTCTGACAAATATCTTACATCTGTGTGAATTGACAATCTATACTGTGTCAGGTAATTGTCAGTAAATTGCTAGGTCTGACAATATTGTTAGATCTGTCAACCGTGTAAGCAAATCTTGTGCAACGTTAAGTCATTTCATTAAATCAGGCTTTGATGAAATGTTTATAATTTGTACCATAAATGCTTAATAAAGCTGTAACTGGTTTACTTTAGAAATTTTGTATAGAAAATGTGCGTAATAAACCTAAAATAAAAGATTAAAATCTTTATGAATACCCTAGAATTTTGACCGCAGAATTTTAAAATTACTTAAAGTAGTTTTTTATACTCTCCACCAACATCAGTGGTTATAAATGGTATATACATATAAGTTTGTCATTCCGTGTATAACACAAAGAAATATTAATCTGAAACTCAACAAAATATATATGTATATATTCCGGGGCCTTATCGAATTCTGTGTCTATTTAGCTATGTCCGTCCGTCCATACGTCCTTCTGTCTTTCTACATATCATTTATTTTGCCCAGGGATCAATTATGTTCAAACTCAAAACAATCGGTCCAAAATTTCCCATAGCCCCCATACAAAGGCACATAATCTCGAATATGAGTTTATCGTTAATAACTTCGACAAAAATATCGCTATCAGCACGAAATTCTGCACATATGTATGTATATAATATGAACAGAAATCATATTAAATCTGAATCGGTCCATAAATGGTCATAGCTCCCATTTAAGGTCCACTTCTGAAAATCACGCAAATGCACATAACAAATTAAAAAAAAAAAGATTTTGGAATAATATTCGACATAAATATGTTTTGTGTATAAATATATCACTCTGAATTATATTTTTCGGATCGGCCCATAATTGGGCATAGCTCCCATATAAGGCCTATTGCCGATAACCACGTAAACACATTACTGAATGAAAATATCGGTATAAAATGCAACAAGAATGTGTTTAGAGTACATGTAAAATACACTGCGAATTTTTTTCCGGATCGGTCCATATTTGGTCACTTCCGAAAACCACTTAAAAGCACATAACTAGTTAAGAAATAATGATATTGGAATATTCGACATAAATATGTTTTGTGTATACATGTTTGACTCTACCACATTTTTTCGGTTCGGATCGGTTATAAATTGGTCATAGCTACCATATAATGGCCCACTTACGATAACCTTTACTGAATGAAGATATCGGTATAAATTTCGTTATGCATGTGTTTAAAGTAGATATAAACCACCCTGAGAAATATTTTCCGGATCGGTTCATAATTGGTCATAGCTCCTATATAAGATTCACTTCTAAAAATCGCATATTTCATTGATAAATAAAGATACCGGACTAAAATTCCTCATAAATAAGTTTTTGATATATACAAATCACTTCTAAATTTTTCTGTCTGGTCTCCGATATACTGTCCACTTCCGAAAATTACTTAGCCGCACATATTTCATTGCCAAAAGGAGAAATTGCTATAAAAATTGACATAAGTATTCAGTCCATTATTAGTCAAAGCTCTCATATAAGATCTATTTCCTTTCCATATACATATTTTATTAACATACAAGTACAAAATCCGATATAGTATATTCTGTGTATCGATAAATCATTGTGCGAAATTTTGTTCGGATTGGCCATACCTTCCATAACAGGTCCATACACTAGTTATAGACTTGATCAAAGTTAGCACCATAGAGGTGTATAAAGCAACTACTAAATAATTTTTAAAAGATAGCACCCCCATCATGGAAGCAAAATTTAAATTTTCACAATTTATTCAAACTCTGAAACTGTGTATTTAGATGGGTTTCAAAAAGCCTACTGATGGAGCTTATTTAAGTTTCGGCATAACCGAATATCACTCTAACTTGTTTATAAAGTCTTTATATGAAGTTATGGCCATTAGTATGACAAAGATTGTAATTAATGTTATTAAAACTTGAAGAGGAAATATACGCAACAAAATATTCGTTAAATATTTATTTAGTAAATTAAAACATTGTACTATTTGGATATGACGCATGTATTTTTTATGAAAGTTGGTTTCAATATACATACACATGTATGTATGTATGTATAGTATCTATATATGTTCTATTATTTATTTCATCTAAACAGGTTAAATTTTATCGATGATGCAATCCAAGTTCATAGACTTGTTACAAAACAACCCTTAGCGCCATTAAATAAAAAAAGAATAAACGAAAAATGTCATCGAGTAGCAATTGTTTAGCAGAAAAGTTTGCTTATATATTGATTGCATCTTATACCATTAAATATTTTTGCACAAATTGTATACATATAACTAGACTGGCCCTTCAAAAAATGATTTTCTTTTTAATGATTCTTATTCCGTTCTTAAGTATCGAAAGCTGATTAGCTTTAAATCGAAATACAATTCGATAACGATTGAGTACTACATAAATACTTAGGAAATTGATTAAAAGTTCTTAAATTAGGTAAACAATGGTACTTTTGTATCATTAACGATTTCTCTCCGTCCTGAAACGCATGATATCTCAGAAACTACAGCCGATTTTTAAACAATTCAAAATGTATACTTTGATTACTGGGTTAAAAATTTGTCGGCATGTGTAATCTTCAACTAAAATGTAGGAAATTTAATTGCAATATATGTAACAAGCATACCCTGGTTGCTTCGCTACCCTAACCAAAATTAAAAACATACAAAATTTTGTTTACTTTTGTATAAAATTAAAATTGATTGAACATTTGTTTAATAATTCAGTTTTTTACGTTCAGTATCACGTGAATAAATTCGCATTCAGGAAGAATCTTGTATTTTTAGTTTCATTTGTTTAGCTTCCACATTATAGAACATTTCAAAAGTACTATTTGAAAAAAAGTACTATAAAATACCTCTTATAGATTCTCATTTAATCAAAAATTTTATGTTTCTGTATTCAATATTACTAAAAAATATAATTTGATGAATGAAAAAGTACCAAAAGTCCCTTTCAGTAGATTCTCATTCACTAAGATCCCTACATTTTAAATTTTATATTTCTATGTTCAATACCCTAAAAATATCAAAAAGTACCATCGGAAAATCGAAAAAGTACCGTGAGAAGAAACCAAAAGGTACCATTTGTAGAATGGAAAAGTACCAAGAGTTCCCACTTACAGAATATTATTCATTCAAGACCATGTATGTTAAAATTTATGTTCCTAGGTTGAATATTTTAGAAAATTCAAAAAGTACCATTTATGAGATTGAAAGTACTAAAAAGTTCTCTCTTAAAGAATCTTATTCAATGAGGACCGTGTATGTTTAATAATCATATGTTTTGAATTCATATTATAGAACATACAAAGAGTATCATTTGGAGAAAGAAAATTTACCAAAAGTGGAATAAATTCTACCTTAGTGGAAAGTACTAATAAAAATTGTACAATTTTTCCTCTTTTCACTTAGAAATATACTTTCTTGAGAATTAAGTTTACAAAATGTTCCGTATTTAAATCTATATATCACAAACTCAAACGATTCAAATCTGCATTCATTTGTTCCAGAAAAATTGTGCTTTTAAAAAGTACCAAACAATTTATTCGAATTTGGTCCTATATATACCTTCGTATCCGAATTTTAAAATAATATAACAATAGCTTATTTTGTGTGAGTAAATAAATTTTGTAAAAATTGGCTCAATGAGTTTGAATAAAATTAATTTTCCCGTTTTTCCCCTTTTTGGTACTTTTTCCCCAGTGAAATAGCAAAAATTTTGTTTCAATAAATATTACAGCGTTAGTACGTAATTTAATAGGAATACTTCAATAAATCGAAAAAGTTTTCTTAATGTACTAAAAAAAAGTACCAAAAATACAGTTTTTTCCCTTTTCCGCCCAAAAAGGACTGAATTTTAAAAAAGTACGAAACAGGTGTCTTCTAATTTTGGGAGATATATTCCAAATATTTACAAAAATATTATTTTGTTTATTAGTTAAAAAGTTATAAAGGGCCAAAAAGGTACCAAAATCATATTTGTTACACATTTTCACCCCTTAAAATTACGAATTTCAAAAAAATACCAGACACCCATCTGCTTATTTTAAGAGTAGATACAGGTGCATTTGAAATTTTTCTTTTATCACTAATATGAGGTAATATAATTAAGAAAACCTGTTTTACCCTTCTGTTAATCCCTCTTTAGTAGATCTACATAACCAAAAACAACTGTCAAAATTTCATGATTCTAGGTTCAGCCGTTTGGGCTATGCGATGATGAATCAGTCAGTAACGCTACTCTTTTATATATATGTAGATTGTAGTATCATCAGAAAACGTAGGAATCACAATAAGCGAGATAATTGTAAACTGATTTATGTAACCTTTGGCAACTAATATCACGTTAAGCGTATATGGGATTAATTTTGGCTTTCAGCCTCAATTGAAAACCCAGGACAGAGCTCTTGAAAATAATTTATCTAAATTTCCCAGTTTTCTGAGATAAAACAATGTACAAACAAATATTAAACCTATTAGAGATTAATAAATATAGTTTTTGCCCTCAGCACTAGTTTGGATATGATTATTCATGTGAGTGTATAATGAGGTTTATTTTATTCAATTAGTGCTTTGACTGAAATTGACTAATTAACATCATTGTGTCCAAATAGAATTCATATTTTTTGGTTTTATAAATATCGGCACAAACATGTTATACCCTCACCATTATGCACAGTGCCACACTTAGTATATTCTGGTAAGACAAAAGTTTTATATTAAAAGTACAAGTAATTGTAATTGGCAAAACTTCAATTGCAATTACAAATAATTGTAATTGGCAAAACTTCAATTACAATTACAAGTAATTGCAAAACGTCGCGAAACTGGAATTATGAAGACAGTTATGAGCGTTAAAGTAATTTTCTGTAAGGGATCTTATATGAGACGTATGGTCAATTATGGAGCAATTCTTATAAAATCTGACAGAGATATTTTAGTTTCTTCAAAACTTGATTATCTTGAATTTTGTTGCTATATTGCAGTACGTTATGAGCTTTAAAGCCATTTTCTGAGGAGACTTTTTATGAGGGATATAGTCAATTATATACCGATCCTCATAAACTTTGACAAATACATTTCCAAAAAAACTTTTTTATATTGAGTTTCATCGCTATACATGCTTTTTTAAGCAATACAGTAATTTTCTGAATAGGGCATAATATGGGGCTATGGGAAATTGTGACTGATATTTCGCATTTTCAATACCAAGCAATATTTTGGCAAAATATATCAGTTTTACATTCATAACTTCAGCAATATTTGTAAACGTAATCTATCCACATTATCCGTCAAATTGACCAAAATTTAGAATTTAAGACGGTAAAATAAAAACAAGTATACAACATCATCTGGAAAATGTAAATAAATAACTAAAAGTCATGGTGAGATATTTAGTAGAAGTCACAGGTCATGAGTATCAAATATTTGCATATATCGCGATTATTGTTCGTCGTACGAGATTAGATATTATTACAACTTTTGTAGACAATACAATTTAATTTTCCTTAGCTGTGTTACTTAAAAATATCAGTTGATCAATACTTTAAAGATATTGTGATACTATTCTTGCATCAATTAGCAGATAATACTTTATTAATTCTCTCTTATCTTAGAATTTCGGCAAATTAGCACAGTATCTGTTTATGCAAAATTTCAAATAGGTATAGAAGTTGCAATTATACTTTAAATTAAATTTGGAGGACATAATCTGCTAAGTACGTAGACTATTCCCACCAAATTCCATAAAAATCGAAATGCGAAATACAGCCTACTTCGTTTTTTTCATATAAGTACCGCGAGTTCTTTACATAAAAAGTTCCAATAGAAATATTAACGGAAGGACGGACGAGTTTGAATCGACCCAAAAAGTGATTTTAAGTTCATGGATGCACCAAAAGGAGAGAGAAGATCCATTATTCACGTTGTTCATTTATTATTCATTTAATATGTGGAAAACGCATAGGTACTTTTGCTAAATACTAAACCAATTAAGATATCGAAAAATACCTTTGTGCACATAAGTATAACCAGTAGATGTACAAATTGCAGTAATAAAAAAATTTCGAATAGTAAAAAAGATTCCACATATTACCAAAATTCAAAACAGGACGATATGTATATTAACATAGTTGCTTTAAAACTAGATATAAAATAAGTTATTTTTTAATTTTATTTTTAGAATAAAAGCAAACAGCATTTAGTTCAATTGTTTGCAATAAATAACCAAAACGAAAAAATAATTCACATGTACACATGCAAAATAAAAATAACCAATTTTGGTTAATAATAACCAAAGTGGAAACACTGTGTATAATATTATTACTTTAAATTTTATTTCAATCAACTAAAAACAGCGCACATGTTTTTTTGGATTGAAAAATTTGCTGATGGATTTTTGTTTTCTAACAACTTTAATTTCCAGCTATTTCCTTAACATACTTTTATTTGTTAGATCCAAATTCAATCTAAAAGATAAACTTATTTTAGGAAAACCTGTACTTAAGAATCGATAACTGAGTCTCATGATAATTTCAAAACCCTGGAAAAATTGCGCCATGTTGGGATATCTTCTCTTTGAAATAATTAGTTTTGCTGTAATATCCGGTTTAAACTTTATTCAAGCTAAAGTTATCAATAAATTCACATCAAATAGATTCAGGTTTTTTAGATTATAATGAATGGCATTTTGATCGATAGGATAAGCATTATAACTAAAATACACATTATAGACGACCATTTAGGCTATATTGCTAGTGTTATAAGGTTAGGTTAGGTTGATAGGAGGATTTATTGTACATCAAATCCGAAGAAGTACACCTAGGCCATTATAGGACCTGTTGTGCGCTCCTTTCCCTTTAAAGCTATTACATTCGCCCTTTTTTTGCCGATTACTACCGAGTGGCATGGTACCCATATGATGTAAACCTTACCTCAAGGAGAGTATTCAGTTAAAGCTTTTTTACAATTTCTGTTTTCCCAGGCCCACTTTATCTCCCAATTTAGAGCCATCCGTGTAACATCCGGATTTCTACTGGTATTTGTTCTAATTTTCCGCTTAACCAAGACATTCTATCTGGGATCAGCGTTTCAAAGTTTCCGACATATTCTGTGTCTGGTATGCGATCAGGCACGTCCAATGATTGTGTACAACCTTCTAATGTGTCCAGTATACATTGTTGACGTGTCCTATAACCGTTTTGGGCCACTTCGCCTAAAGTAAAGAGATGTTCGGCTGTAAGCGCCGCCTCATATCTTAAATATGTTTCAATGGGTGGAATATCTAGCAACGTTTCCAAAGTACACATGGCACCACTTATGCCCAAGCATGTACGCTGAACTCCCTGTAGTAGTTTCATATTATACTTTTTGTCCAAAGCAGTCCACCAGATTATTGAAGCATAAGCTTCAATTACACTTAATTACACTTTTATAAAGCCAATTTGTCATAGTAGGACTAAGACCCCATTTCATGCCTATAGTTCTCCTACATATCGCCCAGCACCGATGTGCCTTGTTGATCTTATCCTCTATGTGGTGCCTCCATTTTAATTTCCGGTCGAGAATTACACCTAAGTACTTAACTTTGTCTGTCAACGGTATCTTCTTGACCAGGAAGCAAGGTTCAGTATACGTTGAATTTTTTGTCTTTCTTGTGAAAAGACAGATTTTCGCCGGGTTAACATTGAGGCCTCTCGATTGAGCTCATCTCTAGGCCGTATTCAGATCCTCCTCAGCTCTTCTACACAAGTAATTTGGATCATTTCCCTTTAAAAGTATTACATCATCTGCATAGCAGACAGGTCTAAGTCCTTTCTCAGTTAGGGACCTTAGGAGGCTATTAATCGTGGTAACCCAGAGTAGAGGTGACAAAATGCGAAATACCTTTTTCCTGATAGTAATATCGTACATCTCGCAGCTCATCCACCTGTTCCTTAGCATGTAGTTAATCCAGTTATGGAGCACCTGATCTACATAAAACTGGTCTAGGGATTTAATAAGAGTATCAGTGCACGTTATTAAAAGCGCCTTTGATGTCAATGCATACCGCCAGTGTATACAGTTTGCAATTGAAAGATTCACTTATGAATTATACAACTATTAGTGTTATAAAACATATTAGATAAATATTACTTGAAAAAAAAATATTTTTCATAAAGATTTTGTAATTTCTAATCCTTACTTAATATACTATTATAAGCAATTTAAATTGTGTAAACATCTTATTCCAAATAGGAGTTACTTATTTATTTGCCCTCTATTAGTAAGTAGACAAATTCAATTTTGTAAGAGGAACTTAGGAGTAAAATTCTTTCACGAGCAAACATTTTATCGCATTTTTTCTGAAGTATCCATGCTACTGGAAGTCTTAGATCACATACACATATAACAAGTAAGAATGTATAGTCGGGCATAGCCGACCATATGTTTATAAGGGAATTAACGACGTTCAAACCATTTTCAAAGGGTGGCTTTGTATGGGGCTAGGGCCAGTGTGACCATTTTGGCATTTTTGCAGCTAGATTTAGCATTTTTTATTTTGATTTAGCTGTAAAATTTTAATTTAGCATTTGGCATTTTATTTAGCATTTTTATAAAATATTTTTAGCATTTTTAGCTTTTTTTGCAATTTTAGTATATAAACAAAAAAAAAGACAAATTTTTGCAAAAAAGCTTTATATTGGAAATAGGTTTAACAGGAAAAATCAGAATTAAATGTCTACCCAAACACAAGCAACAAGAAATATGAGAAATGTAATAATTTACACTGTAATTCGAAATAATGCAAAAAGATTCATGAAGATAAATAACTTAAAATTACGCCAATACAAGTGAATACTTTAAAATGTTGTATTCTAAAATATTTTTCTGGAACCCAATGCTCATTTCCAATGCTAAATTCGAGGTGATAGAAATAATTCAAGAGATTTCATACATTTTTACAAATACGTTCAGTACGCTATTATACAAACTAATACTTTTAGTTTGCTCATGGAATGAAACATATAATTTTGGAAAAGGCTATGTATGATGGTTAATTAACAAATTTTATTTTTTCCTATACGAAATAAAGAGGTTTTAATTTTTATCATCCTTCAGGAGTTCTTGTTAATTTATTGAAAATAAGTATTAGAAAAAATCAATAATATATAATTAAGACTTTCTCATCCTACTTTCTGTTCTTTTTATTTTTACCAAATTTTTAGTAATTTTGTTGTCATGTTTTTTTTTAATTAAAAAAAAAATACATAAATTTCGAAAATATTATTGACAATTTATTCCAGAATTACAAACTTACGGATTTGAATATATCTCTCAATTCATTTCATACATTCTCATATATATTTTTCCGAAAAAATCTTGGAAGTATGAGTTATAAACCTGACATCTATTCACCGAGATTTAAAATTATTTCAACGGAATTTTCAATATTTTTGTGACATGAAAACCATTTTTAAAGTGTTTTGAGGAAGACAAATAAAATTGTTTATATAAAAAAAGTAAAACTAGAAATATTATACTTTTCCTTCCGAAAACACATATAGGTTTTATACCATGAGCAACTAGTGTAATTAATAGAGTTTTAATGTAATTTTTGCATTCAGAAATATTTTAAAGTTAGAGACATTACATATTGCTAAATTTACAAAAATTTTGAAATAATTTTTAGCATTTCCACGGAACTTAATTTTTTACCCTACTCCACTATACTACGTTTAAGTATACTAATCGGTTAAGAATCATTTTCTGAATCTGAAATTTTCTAAACAATAAGCACGTATGCTTTTTGGTCCAATGATAAAACCTTTAAAAAATGGTTAAAGTCCGTCCTTTATTTTACCTAGCCCCCATACATATACAAATGTATAAAGCCTTTCTCAGAAAATTAGTTTAAATATATCGCAACCAAGGTTCAATTCAACATAAATGCTTTATTAAGAAAAATAAATCGAATTTTATACTCATATGGTCAACCACGGCAGAATATACTTTCTTACTTGTTATAAATTACAATGAATTTCAGTTACAAATTACTATGAATTGTTCATGAAAACACTTAAAAAATTTTAGCATTTTTTTGGCATTTTAAAATCAATTTAGCATTTTTTCTAGCATTATTTTGGATGGGATTTAGCCGCAACATTTTTTGAGACCTGGTCACAGTGGCTAGGGCCAAAAATGGGCCGATCATTGTGAAATTTTCAGTATCATTTAAGCTTATAAATATAAAACGTAGTTGTGCCTATTTTTGGAGAGATATAAGTATGTCTGGCTTAATTATTAGCCCCGAATTCAGAGGGTCCGGTTGTAAGGGGGCTAGGTGGAATAATCTATTGATGTCAATCAAAATCAATAGGGTTCGTCCTTGGGTCAAAAGTAATATGTGTGCCAATTTTCATAGAAATATCTTCAAAATTGCGATCTGTCGTTTGATAAAAAATTTTACATGTACAGTCGGACGGACATGACTTAGAAAATTATTCTGAGTATAGTATTCAATTGGTATACCTAAAGTTGGTATAGGACCATTAATTCTATGTATTACAAATGTCAGCACAAATACAATATACCCTCCCCACTAAAGTGGTATAGGGTATAAAAATCGTAAAAATTGAACAACTTTTGGGATTGGGAAAATCTGGCACTGAGCTATGGTAGTGTAGAAAACAAAAATTATTTGTTGCAACCATTAATTCAAGTTCTTACAGAGATTGTTTGTTCTTTGAATGTTTGCCAAAAAAAATAAGAGCACTTGAATACATTTAATATGATCAAATAACAACTCTTGGATAAGAGAATACATGCATATAACAAAAATATGAGATATATTTTAAAATAAAATTAACATACATAATATGTATGTATGTATGTATGTATGTATGTATTTCTGCTTGATTTTCAAATATTCTTATCTATAACATTACAATCTTAAGTACCATATCAGAAACAAGGAATAATAAATGTTTGAATTAATTGCCATAAATTTCATATTCCAACAATTATTTAATGTAAATACAAAAAACTTTCAATGCCAGTTAGGAAAGTAAGTAACAATTTCAAATGAGTTGAAGAAAGTAAAATACAGGTGTATTTAATTGAATTGTATGTCTGTTTGTTTGTTCAAAATATGAATCGAATCTATTTTTATACTTTTGGGAATATGGAACAAATATATAAGTATAATATACACAAGTTAAAAGTATGGGTATGTGGGAGAGTGAAAATTCAATATGAATGGAAGAAGGGATGGATAATGAAACGCGTAGGAATGTTTTTAATGTCTTGTGTATTTTTATATTTATTCCATAAGATTTAAGGCGGGAGTCGTTTAAGTTAAATTAAAGACAATTTCAAAATTCACCACACTCGGAGAATGAAAAAAAGCAACTGAAAAGAGTATATGAGAATTACAACAGACATAGAGAGAAAAAAAGAGAATGAGTGTACAATGAAAACAACAGTAATTGTTGTCTAGTAAAATTTAAATGAGAAGTGAATAACAGTAAAAAAGCACAAAATGCGGAAACTAACTTGTGTGCACAGACACACATGCACACATGATAGCATAAAGTAAAGGACAAAACACACCCAATGGGCGATTTAAAAAGAAAAAAACTAAAAAAAGAAACATTGACAATCACATGGAGGGGTTGTTTTTGACATTTGTCTGTAATGCTTAACCACCCCAAGCTCCACTCTCCCCCTTTATAAGAAATAAAATAAAACAAGTTTAAAACACAGCTGCTATAGCTGTTCAATGGAATAAAATAACAATTATTTAATTACTTTTAACATGTTTTTTTAGTCCGTCCGAACTAACAATTAAGTTGACATTTAAAAATAAACCAATTTTAAATAAGCTATTCATTTCCAAGGGTTTTTGACCTATTCAAATATGTACACATTTACTGGCAATTAATGGGATTCATTACATTTTATGATTATTTTTTAAGCAATTAAATATGAAACTATAAACACACAAACAATGGAATACAACCCTGCATTGAAAAAAAAAGTCTCGTGACTATTTTACTTCCTGCACTACTATTTACATCCGCCATATTCAATTTAATTCACTACAGTTTTTTTCCTCATTATTATTATTATTATTGCTGGGCTTTTTGTATTTTCTTCTTCTTTTACTACTACTTTGGCTCTAACTACAATAATAATTAAATTCTTTGTTATATGTACGTAAGAGTGTTTGAATATTTTACATTATTTATATAATGCAAACGTATGTATGTATGTTTTTAGGTATGTATGAAGGGATGTGAGTTTGTTTAGTTCAGTTCTCTTGTCTTTTTTGTTTAATTTAGTTGACTGAATTAAAACCAACTCAATATTTGATTGTTAGATGTTTGGTTGACTGTTTGTCGGTCTGTTTGTTTGGTTGTATGGAACAAATAAAATCAACATCTATAGTACAACAGCAAACAAAACTGATGGCAATGATGATGATGACGACGATTACGTTGATGGTCCGTATTTTATGTTGGGGCTTTTTTTATTCCATGGCGGCTCTGATTCTAGTGTTGAGTACCTATGTTTGTTGTTGTCCATGATGAGTTTTTACACACACACACACACCTAAGAAATATTTTCTATTATTTTTTTTTTTTTTGGTTCTTTTCCTGCTGCTCTGTGTTGGTTTGGTTGAAAATCGATATGTTGAAAAGTATATGTAGTATGTACGATGTACGAGTATTTCGTATGTGCATATTTAGCAGCAATTCACTGTTTCAATTGGCATTTGTTTATGAAAAATTTCATTCTATTATAACTTTTTTTTCTTGTTTTTTTTTTCAACTTTTCATAATTATAATTAAAATGAATTTATTTTCTCTATTTCATAATAGACCAGCACTTACATTTTTTTCAAAAACACTTTAATATACATTTTCGATTTTCAGACATTTCGACATATTCGATTTTTTTCTTGCTCTCACTAAATTTTTCACTATTCTTGTATTTTTTCTATTTCATATACACGTAAGTAATGGATTTTTTTCACAAATTTCCTTATTTTCACACCTCTTGTATTTTTTTTTCTTGTAAATTTTTTTATATCAATTCAAAATAAAATATAAATCAATCAAGTGATTTTTCAAATTAATTTTTATTTGTATTTTATTTGCTTTTAATTTATTTTATTTTCTTTCTTTTCTGCTACTTTTACATTAAATTTATTAATGTAATTAACACTTTTTTACGTTACTAGGGAGAGGCAAGTGTTTTATAAGACAAATGAGTTAAAACTGATTTGCTGGTATAACCACAGCTAAGGGTAACTAGGAGTAGAGAATAAATGTGTCTTCATTCAAGTGTAGGTGTGTTTGTGTTTTACAAGGAATAAAGCTTTGCCTTTGACGTTTTGTTGCAGGATTTTATGTCAAAAATTTGCTTGAGTGTGCGTATTACCAAAAATTATTAACATGTTGAAAATTTATAAACACCCTGTTTCTGCAAAATTCACCTCTTGGGTCAAATTCGAAATCTATAAATAAGTAATAAATTGTTTTACATTATTTTAATTAATTTAATTTTCTTGAATTTTATTTAATTGAAATATTTAAAATATTTTTTTAAGAATATGTATATTAAACACAATGACGTCATCAACTGTCCTCAACAACCCCATAGTTTTATTATACCTGAGGTGAATAGTAACATTTATATGTGCCCTAAAATATGCAAGTCTTTAGCATCATTAACATTTCAGTTTTCGTTGTAATCACTTGTGGTGGAAAATTAACTATTTATCTTCCGGTTTAAGAAGTGGCTAATGCAAGTGAAAATCAAATATAGAAATCTATTTTTTTAATAAAACATAGATGGCGCAATATAACATAATAATGTTCTCAACAGTGTTGCCAGAAAAATTTTGATTTATGTCACAAATCTTAGGCTGGAAGTCCCCAAAAATCCCCATTTTTAAAATTATTTTATTTAATTTATATTTAAAACACACTCACGTTAAAACGCAGCAATGAAAATTAATAAAATTCAGCCAAAATATTCATTAGTATTCGGTACAGTTCAATATACTATGGGAGCCTTCTTTGACATAGAAGGTGCCTTCAATAGCGTAAATACTTCTGCATTTCATTAAGCTCTTGCTAATCTAGATGTTGAGGAGCATATCAGCAACTGGTTAGTAACTATGTTGAAATCGAGAATAGTTACTGCAATTCTTGGTAATAGCGTTAAGTCCAAACAAGTGGAACGAGGCCCACCACAGGGCGGCGTAATCTCTCCACTACTTTAGCTCATCGTTGTTAACTCGATTCTTATGGGACTGGATAACTGAGGGATAAAGGTTGTTGCTTATGCGGACGATGTTGTGATACTGGTATAAGGAATGTTTCCAGACGTGATTAGCGATTATGTCTAGTGCTTTGGTGCTACTCAGTAACTGGGCCACAGACAGTGGTCTAGGAGTAAATCCAAGTAAGACAGAACTGGTACTATTCACAACAAAGACCAAGATTCCAAGCATCAACTTGCCTCGATTAAAAAACTGCGAAATCCTCTTATCAAACAATGCCAAATATCTAGGAATTGTTCTTGACTCCAAATTATCATGGAAACTCAACTTCCAGCACAGAGTCAAGAAGGCCACGGTCGCCAACTATACCTGTAAGATGTTTGAAATGAAATGCGGACTTATGGTATACGCACAATTGGGACGAACGACGAATTTCGTATAGCACGACGAACTAGTCGACAAAAATTCGTTGCGTAAATTCGTCGAATGGAACACAATCAAATTATTCGTACTGCAAATTCGTTTCAAAATTTGTTTGTTCGAAATTGGAAAAAGTAAGAAAAGGGAACAAAAATTACATTTTTGTGAATCTCCACGATTTTGAGATAATTTTAACAGCTTTAAAATTTATTCGAACATTATTTCGAAATTAGAAAATGTAAGAAATTGGCCTCGAAAAGAACTAAATTTATATTTTTGTGAATATCCCCAATTTTGAGATTATCTTAATAGCTTAAAATTTTTTTCGAACATTACTTCGAATTTTCGAACTTAATTTTAAATATTCCAACATAGCATTGTAGTGTCATCAAGTGTACTCCAGACTGCCAAATTTCAGACAATTCGGGCCACGAGAATTGGTTTTAATAGCTTTAAAAATTTTTCGAACTTAAGTTCGAATTTTCGGAAATTTTATTTTTAGTTTTTATGACCCAGAGATTATTTTAAGAGCATAAAAAAATTTTCGAACATAACTTCGAATTTTCGAATATTCAAACATAATATTGTATTGTCATTAGCTGTACTCACAACCGCCCAATTTCAGCAAATTCGGGCTACCGGAATTTGTTTTAAAACAATTTTCCCCAATTAATTCGTCGTTCGTCTGCGTAAGAAATAGAAATAAACCTATCGCATAGTTCGTTACGTACGACGAATTTCGTCATACGCAATAATTGTGTACATTTTCATATACCCATGTGTGTTCTATTTCTGACGACGAATCTTCGTTCGGAAAAATTCGTTGTTCGTCCCAATTGGATGTACACAGCTATAGTACGTCCTATTCTTACATACGGATCTCTTGTGTGGTGGACTTCAACTAAGAAGAAGTCTGTTGTAGATAAGCTATACAAAGTTCAGAAACCAGCATGCATTGGGATAACAGGTGCTCTAAGAACTACTCCTTCAGAAGCTCTGAACAGTATATTGCACATCCTACCTATAGATCTACATATAATGGCCATATCTGCTTGTAGCGCAGTAAGGCTTAACTCATCCGGAAGGTGGAGATCAAGAACATATGGACACGCTAAGCTTGTTACCTCCAATCGTGAACCAACCATCCGACTATATTACCCCACACACGGACTTTGATAGAGTATTCAAAGTCAAAGTTCCTTCCAGGAGCGAGTGGTGTAGAGGTAACCTACCGAGAGAATATACCACCAGAATCTTTATGCTTCTAAAATGAACTGTGGTGTTCATTCTGTTGTCTTCTGTGAAGAAGTTGGGGTAAGTATATCCCACCGTCTTCCCAACAACTGTATTGTCTTTCAGGCTGAAATATTTGCAATAATTTCAGCCTGTAGGATATTACGTGACCTCAATATTCGCGGTAACATAGGCAATGCAAGAAGGGACTACTATGGTAATGAATGAGATGAGCTTGCCAGAACAAGATCTGCTCTTGACATTTCCAACGCCGTTTCAGTAAGTAGCAACTCCGTTAAGATTTTTCAAGAGCAATATCCTCAGATTCTTTCTTCAAAAGGCTGAAAATTGGTGGAATATTCTAGACACATGTAAAGGGGCAAAGTTATTGTGGTCCTCCTTCAATGAGAAACGCACAAGACACCTTATAAACCGAAGTAGGCGGGACATATCGAGGCTGATAGCAGTAATAACAGGACACTGGGTAATAGGCAGACATGCAAGTCGGCTTGGGCTCCCTTTCAATGAGTTGCAAAGACAGGGAAAAGAAAGAAACGGTCTTCCATCTCCTCTGTAAATGCCTTGCTTTAGCCGTAAAGAGAAACCGCTTCCTTGCTTCACCAAGGTTACTTCATATCTAACCTTGGTGAGATATCTGAGTCTAGGCTCAATGATATCCTCAGATTTCTCACAGCAACAGGCTGGATCTAATACTATAAATACTATATCTGACGAGTGGAGTGGTGCGGTCAAAACGGAGTCTCTTCGACTCTTCGCGTGTAGTGAACTAGCACGTAAACCATTCAGTACTGTTTGTTATTGAAAATCTGAAAAATCGCTTCACAACGTAAAAATTACAGACTACTTTGAAAAAAAAAGAACAAATAAGAGTGTTATATTCGACTATGCCGAATCTTTTATACCCACCATCAAACCATATGACGTAAATGGAACGTTCCCCTAAAAACATTAGGTTGATATTTGAAATAGGGCTTAAGTCAATTATGGACACATCCCTATCGGATTACCAAAATATTAATTTTTAAAAACAAATTATATTTGTCCAAATTTTATACCATGGACATATGTATATGGGCGGTCAATCGGGGTCAATTATAATTATAAGTACTCGCATTTTTAAGCCAGAAATGTGCGTTAAAGTCATATTCTGAAGGGGGCCTTATATGGGTGGCAAGATCAATTATGGATGGATTCTCATAAAATTTGGTAGAGAGATTTTAACTCATAACAAACTAGCTTATGTCGGTATTATTAGGTAGATAGATTTTTGATCGTGAGAAACATATATCGAATTTCAGCCCTAGACACGTATTTTTAAGCCAGTAATGAGCGTTAACGTCATTGTTTGGAGGGGACCATATATGAGGCGTAGTGTAATTTATGGACCGATCCACATAAAATTTGGTAGAGTGAATTTGGTTCATATGAAACTTATTTATGTCGAATTTCATCGCTATACTCACATTTTTAAAACAGTTATGACTGTTAAAGCTGTTTTTCGGGGAGCCAATTATATGGGGGCTATGAAAAAATGTAGACCGATATTGCCCATTTTCCATTCGGCCTCAATCGTGCTTTTAACAGACAGACAGAAGGACGGACAGACAGATATGGCTAGATCGTTTTAGAATTTAATAGGACCCATAAAAAATATATTTTTGTGGGTCTATGATCAATATTTCGATGTGTTATAAACGGAATGACAAAATCAATATACCCCCATCTTTTTTGATGGTGGATATAAAAATAAAATCCTAATTGACTGGATAGCAGTGTCGGACAGACACAAGTGACTCGTGATGATATTGTAATTGTTAATACCTGGATGCTAAGAATGGCTTTGATAATGAATCATTGGAACACTTAAAGGGCAAACATGGACTTAATACCCGAAATAACAACGATGATCATATTATTTATTTTCGTATTATCAGAAAAATTATAATCGAAGGAACTGTTTTTCAACATATTGGATTGTCTCTTAATAACGAAACTTGGGAAACTTAATGCTTCTCTGCATAACTGTGCATGCAAAGAATGGCTGTAGATCCCATTAATGCTCTACCTCTTCCGAGATCCACCTATTTTGTATAGATTTTGAGAAAGCGTTATAGAAAAACTAACAAATTTGCATATATTTCTGACTAAGGGAAGTTATGATCATGCCACATTCTTCGTTCTTAACAAAGGAAGACTTCCTCACCCTTCTATGGTGATTATATAGTATATTGTCAAGATATTTCAAGTTCAATAGAGATCAAAAGCAAAGAGTTTGTTGTAAAATCAACTGACAAGATAAGCAACATTAAAACGGAATTCCTGGAAATACATACTTGTCAATGTATCTGGACATTTAAGAATTGGAGATATGACAAAGAGGCAAATTTATTCTTTACATTAATTTCAAAATTTTCAAAGTAAACGTTCAGTAAATGCTTCTTTATGATTGTGCAAATAGGAAACCAAACTTTCGGAACCAAGGAACTTAGTGTTTTACCTAGAACCATCGGAAATAAGGATCTGATATAGCAAGTTGATCTAATATTCACAGCTACTGTAGTACATAAACGCAAGTGGCAGTGGTTTGTACATATATGTACTATATATAGAAACGCCAAGCAATTATTAAGAAGAAATGCCTTATATCATTCAGGTTGACATGCTGGTAATCTAAGTAATACTTGTCAACATTCACCGAAATCCGAAATAAACACCCTAGGCTTTTCCAAAGACTACGGCACACAACATGGTCTATTGGCGACCAGCTGTTATTGACGCCTTATTGTCCAGTGGGAGTTAGAGGGAATCATATAAGTATATTGCTTTACACATTTCAACATACCCCCGTTTTAGTAAAGACTTTAAGAAAGGAGAGGAAAAAGTTGTCGTTTTTAAGCGATTTTGTAGTTATGTCATTTGAAAGAAATTTCGATTGAAATTCAGGAAAAAGGGATTTATTCAATAAGTGTATGCATGCCTAAACTTTATAAATCTTTTGGCAACCCATATCTTTTTATTATAGTATATTAATAATTTTTATCCATAGTCTAATATCATGTAGAGTTCTTCCCGTCATACATAAGTAGTATGTACACATTCTCAACATTAACTCATTTGATGGCTAATTGTATGTGATAACAAATTTTCAACATTTCATTTATTTAATTTAATAAACAATTGAAATTTATTTTTAATAAATATTTATTGGATATAGCATCTTTGTTTATAATGTTATATAATTTGGTTTTCTTTTTAAATTTTGTTTTATTATTATTTTTTTCTCATGCTTTGTTTTTTTTTTTTCTTCTTCAATTTATCATAAATACAGACTTATATTAAAATTAATAAATAAATAAATTAATGCAAATTAATATTTAGACTAATTAGAAATCTTTAAATAATTGTAAATCACTTTGGTCTACTGCCCTGGCGGGTTTCCAATCACTTTCGGGATAATCATCAAAATTGCTGGTATCGCCATCATATTGTACTTCGGGAATAATGGGTGGCTGTGGGCGAAAGAAAAACAAAAGAACAAATTATTAAAAATTTTGTTTTTTTGAATTATTAATAGAAAAAAAAACAATTTTCTTAAACATACGGATTTTCCTGAATTTACATTTCATTTTGAAAAATGTTTATTCAAAAAAGTACAAAAAGTTTGAGAAACTCTGCTCAGTGGCGTGTTGTAAGAATTTTTGAGAAAATAAAAAACTATAAAGACTATAAAACTGAAATTAATTACCCATATAAAAATGTTTACAAAGAACTTTATACGATCTTTATGGGATGTAATAGAAAAAAAATTATATGTCAATTTATAACAATTTGAATTACAACGAATTTTTAATTCCCTATTTAGATTATATACCTATGTACAATGTACATTGTATATACATATGATGAATATTCATTGATTATTCATTGTTAATGCCTAAATACATCATTTCAGCTTTTTGAATCAGTAGTATCGGGTCTAAACCGACTTTTTTCAAAAGTCGGTTTACTATTGAAAAATCTCATGTAGGAATAACTCTTAAATACTGCGTATTAATATACTGAATACGAGAAAAATTAAATATAATGTTTTTGGAATAGTTCTCAGTTCACCATCAGCGATTAAAAATCCTGACCTCTTAAAAGTGTAACTAGACCAATTCTAGGTTATGCTTCAATAATATGATGGACTTCTTTGGACAAACTACTAAATGGAGTTTAGCGTACACGCTGCTTGGCCCAGAAAACGTCTAGATATTACACCCATTGAAACATATTTAAGATATGAGGCGGCACTTACAACCGAACGGCTCATAACTTTAGGCGAACTGATATAAAGCGGTTATAGTACACGTCATTAATGTAAACTGCACGCATTGAAAGACTATACACAATCATCGGACGTGTGTGATCGCATACCAGACACAGAAACGCTGATACCAGATAGAATGTTTTGGTCAAGCGGAAGATTAGGAATCCGTTGCTACACGGATGGCTTTAAATTGGCAGTGAAACCCATAAGGCCTCTTGGAATATTGGAATATTGGTAAGAACGGGTGGTCGAACAAAGATAATATGACCCTAACGAGAGCAGGACCAGAAACAAGTATTACGGGCACAGCTATGCAAAATTGATACAGACGAATATAGAGGATGTAGTGTGGGACCGTGAAACTATTGAGCATTTTCTTTGCCATTTTCAGGCTTTCACCGAAATTATATCTAAATATTTTGGGCGCGTATCGGGGGTCAAATTGGAATTTGCTCGCCACTGGAAAGCAACAACAGGGCTTAGACAGACAAAGCGCTTAACAAGCTAGCAAGAGGAAAATCCCAAAAGTTATTATCGATTAACAAAAGTGATCTCAGAATACTAACGGGGCACTGTGGTCTCAGATATCATCAATTCAACTTAGGAAACGCCATATCGAAGCTATGAAGATTTTGTGGCTGTCAGGAGGAAACCTTAGAACACATATTGTGCAAATGTCCAACACTAAGGACTCGTTGAGAAAGAATCTTAGGTGTTGAAACACTAGTCCCGAAGGATATATTCAACTTCTTACCAATCAAACCTGTTATTTTCATACATGAATTAAATCTGTTATGGTGAACCCATGGGCTGCACAAAAGATCCTAAACAGAGTCGTAGTGCTTAGGGCTCTCTATCTAATGCAAGGGGTGTAATTATTCCGGATATAACATCCCTTCACGAACCCTGATTGGAAAATTCTTAGGTATTACGTACTGGACATCAGACGATAATACATTCAGTGAATACTTCATAGTATTTTGGTTTTTATTAACATTTTCCAAAAGAAGAAGCTCACAACAGGTTCGATAGTAGCCTAGGTATATTTCTTTGGATTTGGTAAAGTTTTTCATTAAAATAAAAAGGCAGAACAATTTTTCAAATTTTGAAAACTGTTAGATGCAAATTTAAAAGCCTTGTTTAAGAAAAAATAGAAATTCGGTCTAATAGTATACACACAATTGGGACGAACGACGAATTTTTCGGAACGAATATTCGTCGTCAGATATAGAACACACTTGGGTATATGAAAATGTACACAATCATTGCGAATGACGAAATTCGTCGTACGTAACGAACTATACGATAGGTTTATTTCTATTTCTTACGCAGACGAACGACGAATAAATTGGGGAAAATTGTTTTAAAACCAATTCCGGTAGCCAGAATTTGCTGAAATTTGGCGGTTCTGAGTTCAGCTAATGACAATACAATATTATGTCCGAATATTCGAAATTATATTCGAAAATTCGAAGTTATGTTCGAAAAAATGTTTATGCTCTTAAAATAATATCTGGGTCATAAAAAATAAAAATAAAATTTTCGAAAATTCTGGAGAACACTTGATGACACTACAATGCTAGCCAGACTATATCTATAGAAATAATATGCGAAAAATCACAAATATTAAATTAAACTTATAATGCCAAAAACAGCCATGTAAATTTTTATATAAAATGAACATGTATATGTCTATTTTAAAATTAGAAGGATCATTAAAAATGTTTTAAAATAATGTTACATCTGCCAAATAAAAATTCAAAATAGCCCCATTAATTTTCAACAGATTTTCTTTTACTATTCGAATAATACATGTTTGTTTTGTAAGTTGAAATATGTGTAATGTAAATAAAAATAAATATTGTAAATGTAAACAAAATTAGAATTATATATTATTTCATCTTTAAATAATTTGTTAACAAACAAATCTGGTAACGCCATAGAAATAATTTGTTGCCTCAATTTAAATAAATTTTGCAAATATGGATCGTTGCATGGATGGATGGATGGATGGTGTTCGTGCTGCTGTTTTTGTCTAAGTACAAATACATAAATATTTTTAGAATAATTATTTGATTAATTGCACCAAATGTTAAAGATCCCATTATATCTGAATAATAATAAAAATAGCATTAAACAATAACTCATAAAAAACAACCGGTAATAATTTTTGAGGCAAATATTGCTGCTGCCGGGTTGATGTTGATGATTATGGCGATGCTGATTGCAGTTAAATAATCTAATATTTAACGATACAATTTGCAACTACAAACGAAAACATTCTAACTTAAGTTGTGTATACGAATTTATTTCTATATCGATACCTAGATTGTTAACAAATTAAATTGTTTTCAATTAATTTATGACCATAATCAAAATGTGAATTTGTTTATAATTCTATGCACACACAGTTCACAAACTTTCATTAATATATAATGTATCATTGCTTTTTTGATTTTCTTTTTTTTTGTGTGAATAATTTGAAAATATATAAAAATTTTATATTTTAGCAATATTTCATTTTGCTCATTTTTACCTAATTTCACATTTTTATTTTGTTTTCTTAAATATACACAGCAAATTTATTATATATATATATATATATATATTTTGCATGAAGCATACAAAAAACTTAATTTGCCAAAAAAAAAAAAAAGAAAGGAAAAATTAGCGTAGGTAGTTTCACGTATGAACCTGAAAATACCCAAAAAATAAAATTTATAAAATAATAATAATAATCAAAACAATGAAAACACGTTTTAGAACTAGAAGAAAAAAAAATTTCAAAATAAATAAGAAAATTTGCATATAATTAGAATATAATATTTATTGCTCTTTTTTTGCATGTTTTAAGCAATTCGATTACTTTTTAATAACTTAATAATCGACAAAAAATCTATCGTTAATATCGTTTTTAAATTATTGGCAAAGAAAATCAATTTCGTACCACTTAACATATTTTTTTTTTTGCAAACAAATTATTATTTTTTTAAACATTTCATCTATTATTTTTATTTTTTTTTTGTTTTTAACGTACCTTAAGCTTTTTGTTATAGACGTCATTCCAATTTAAATCTTTAAACCATCGATGCCTTTTAACGTCATCAGCCCCATTCTGAAACGATATAGATGAAATGAAAATATTGAAAACTTGTCAGTTAATTGAAAATGAAAACATCTTATATTAGTAATTATGGTTTTAATAAGGTTTGGACCAAAATTTTTGCCAAAAACTTTAAGTAGCTATGGATGTATGTATATCGAAACTTTGTATTTCTACCATCAAAACATGATGTGTTAAACATTAGCACCATAACTGGCAAACTACCTTGCGTGAGTTTGAAATTTCTTCTAGCGAGCGCCACCCCGAGTGACAGTTAGGGTATGGTGATGGACAATCTGTCATCTTCCAGTTATGGGAGATGAGGGAGGGCAGATTGCCCAACACCTGGTAATCTTGTATTCCCTACGGACCAAAATTTGGTTGATTTGAACAAGATGGAAAGTGAAAATAATACTATTTAAGTTACAGAGCTGGGACTTAACAACCCAGTACCGGCGCCAAGTGTTGATCTGGTCGTGACAATCCTTTAAGTATACAGTATGATATTGGCAAAACTGTAGGAGTAAAAGAGAAGGATGTATTCGAAGAGAACTCTAAGCAACCACGTTAAATATAGGTAAGGATTCCATCTCTGAATCTTCAGATGATAATAACAACACCAAATCCTACAGATAACAAAGCTAAGCCATCTATAACCAGAAACAGCTTTCTAGGGCAATGAAGAGGGAGTAGGGAAGGAAAGGCATTAACATACTCATCCCATATGGAATATCATGTGTAAGCGGAACATTAGAGCAAACACCGGTAGGAATACGTTGTCACACGAATGGTTCTAAACTGGGGGCACATTTAAAACACAGAAAGGGAAATATACTACAATCTGTCTAATCACAACGCTAGATTTTGGGTAGAAGTCCGTGAAATAATAAAGTGTAAACGGATTAACATATTTACCGATACCCAGAAGACAATTATGGCGATATCAGGTGATCAGATTAAAGCTACGACCGTATTTAAGAGAGCATTAACCGAATAATCACCCAGAGATAAGCTTCACATCACCACTCGAAAGTAAACGGGAACGAATGAGCGAATGTACTTGCTTTAAAGGGAAGGGAACTTGAGAATCACACTTAGAACAGCGAAACGATGTGTATATCTGAAAAAAACCTATGGGGTAATCCAAACCAGAAGAGGACGAGAGCCTTCTTTAAATGAAAAAGTCTGAGGTTCTAGGGATTACGAGCACAATTATACAATATTTGACCGGATTCTTTGTAACTTTCTTCAAAATCAAATCTAAATATCAGGGGAGCGATATTATTCCGGATATATTATTCTTCACGAACACAAACTGGAAATTTCATAGGAGTTACGTCCTAAAATCTGAGTTTCTGTATATCGGATAATAATACCTTAATATCGGCGTTAGATTTGGGACATAATCTAGGGGATAATTTTTGGGTTCTCTGGTATAGTTTTTAAGGAATCTACTCAAGTTGAGGACATTGAGGGCTGTGCTCTTGGTAATTTTTATAACCACTTCCTTGTGACGCATTGATCTTAATTACACAAGCTGAAAATTTTGAAAAAAGTCAAAACCCTGACTGTAACCTGCGATCAAATTCTGGCACTCGATAGCGATCGAAACTTCAATAGAATTTAAAAAAAAATTATATTACCTTTCTAAAGGATTGAGCTGCGCAGTATCCCAATCTGAAATTTTTCCATAATTTCTGGGATTCGAGATATCGCGTCCTGAAGTTTGAAAAAACGCCATTTTTTCCCCATTTTGAGACGTACAAAGACTGATATATCTTCTTTCTTTGATATATCTTTGGGGATAAATTTGGGGGCCAGTTCTGGTTCTATTTTTACACCAGAGAGGTAGTAGAAGTATTAGTTCGAGTGGTTATGGTGTCTGTCTAGATAATAGTGTTTATAAAAGGTACCATCCGCCCACTCTTAATATGAGAAAATGGATCAGGATTGTGGTCTTTTGGTAATAATAATTATATGGCAAGTATTATACTTAAGCTCCTATAACATGTCAAAGGCTCGATTTAGTACACTCCTCAAGGGGCATAAACATTAAGAATAAAGAAAATCACAATATAATGTCAGACTTAAGCATTTTGATTTACTCTTATATGAATAACTGAATATTTGACAGAATTGCATAAAGAGACTGCTGAATGATTATCTATTAATATGGCAATGGTTCCTCTTAGCGCCCGCCGGAATAGGATAAATTATTTGGGAAATAGAGATTAGTTATCTAAGTCGCCCTTTTTGAGAGGTTATAACAACGTAAAGACAACTTTATTTATAAAATTTTGTATGTTATCTGAAAGTCCATTCAGTCAGTTTTAAAATAAATGCTTACTTTTTCGAGGTAACATTGGGTTAAAAATTTATCGGCCTGTGCTGTTTTTGATCTTGAAGAGACCTTAGGATTTAATCCATTAATACCAGAGAGGTAGTAGAAGTTATATTTCGAGTGATTAGGTATGGTGTCTGTCTGTTTAATGGTGGTTATAAAAAAATAAAATTCTATTGACGAAACTAAAAGGTATCATCCACCCACTATTAATATGATATAATGGATCAGGATCGTGGTCCTTTGGTAATACTATTTAGATGGCAAGTATTATACTTAAGCTCCTATAACATGTCAAAGACTCGATTTTAAACACTCCTCGAGGGACATTGTCAGACTTAAGCATTTAATTTACTCTTAGTATATGAATAACCGAATATTTGACAGAATTGCATAAAGAGACTGGTAGTGGTCTTTATTGTGAAACAAACTTCCTGCAGAAGGTTTAAATCAAATGTCCACAAACACTACACCCTCTATCCTCCCTCCCACAACCTATTTTCCTAGTTCCAGCAAAATGCACTGCATGAATAGGGGTCACACCCTGAGTGCTGGTCTAAGAACCAAAAAAATCTTTTTTCTGAAATTCAGCTCAAAAATATTTCCCTGGCATAAAGGATTCATGTACATATTCTTATGTCACCTACTGTAATTTCAATATAAAATTTATATTCAATATTTTTAAAAACAACCAATAAATTTAAAAACATTTAAAAATTTTTAGAAACTAAAAAACATAAATCTTGTATTTTTCCTTCCTTTTAAAATACATTCAATTTCAATTCAAAATTTTAATAGCAATTAAGAATTTTTGTTATGTTGTTTCTTTTGCCATATGCCATTTTATAATTTGAAAGACTTGAAATAAGTCTTGTATGGGCCTGTATCCATACGAGCAAAGAAAGAAGAGGAAAACTTTTTTTTTTTTGAATTTTTATATCGTTTGTTTGCGTCCATTTGGCGTTGATATTTCATATTTTATTCTATTTTATTTAATTTTATTTAAATTAAAAATACGTCTGCATGTATTTCGTACGTATGTTTTCTGTTTGTTTTATTTGCAAAACCGCCATATAAATAGGAAAATATTTTTTTCAAAAACATTTTCCGATTGCACACGTTCTCAAATCATGTTTACACCCATTTCTAGACGGGGTGTGTGCTGTGAACACCATTCAAATGGTACATTTTCGTAAAGATTTACTACAATTTTTACAATTAAAATGTATTTTATTTTTATATGTACAATGTACATATATTTTCATAATTTGTATTTCGGTTTCTATTTATGAATTTGGTCCAAATATGAGTTGATTAATTTTAGAAATGTCGTTATTTTTGAAAATGATTTAATATTTAATTTAGTGTTAATGATTTGATTATCGTTTTTTTTTTTTGTTCTTTTTTGATAATGTCATAAAATTTATTGCTATTTCTTTTATGTTTAACTAAGATTTATGATAATCAGACAGATTTTAAACATCGTTTTATATATGTAGTTGTGATCACAGGTGATGACATTGGGAAATTTGTAGTGCGATGACACTTAAATTTTTTTAGATAAAATTTTGAGATGAAAGCAAATATTTTATTTCTATTTCGAAGAAATACTAACATTTGTTTTACTCACCTTCATATTGCCCAAACGTTTTGTACGATCATTCGTTAATAATTTCTTAACTAAGTCTTTCGCTATAGGATCCATGTGACGGGGCCATTCAATTTTACCACCCAGAATCTTTTCATAAATACCAAATGGATTTTCATCATAAAATGGAGGATAGCCCACCAGCATTTCATAAATAAGAATACCTAAACCAGGAAACAATTTTATTGTCAATTAAGATAACAAGTTTTTAAATAGAAAAATTTTACCTAAAGCCCACCAGTCCACTGCTCTGTTATGACCTTTGGATTGTATAATTTCAGGTGCTAAATATTCGGGAGTTCCACACAGTGTCCAGGTACGATCTCTTAGTTTTTTTGCAAAACCAAAATCTGTAATTTTTAAATGGCCATCACGATTGATTAATAAATTTTCGGGTTTCAAATCTCTATAAACGATCTGTAGAGAATGTAAATATTCTAAAGCCAAAACAATTTCAGCTGCATAAAAATTTGCTAAAATAAAAAGAAATATTTAATGAGAATTATTTTGGGAAATTTTATCTCATGTTTTCAATATAACTTACCTGATGACCTACTAAATCTACCAGCATTTCTTAAATATGTGAATAATTCACCACCACAGACGTATTCAAAGATCATGTATAAACAACAGTCATCTTTTGTTGACCATTCTCTGGAAAAAAGAAAAAATGTTTAATTTAAAGGAATTATAAATATGACCTATTATACTATTCTCTAGTTATGCTTTATAGTAAACTAGCTATACCCAGTGTGCTTTGCTACCCTAAAGTCAAAATAAATAAAATTTATTTACATAGGTGTTACCACGCACCTAAAATCCAGTCCGCTAATTAATTACCCAAATGTTCACATGGATGTCAAAGTAGTTCATACAAAATTTTTAAAATTTTAACTCTAATAGTTTCTGAGCTATACACAATTTTATATTCAATCCGTATGGGAGGTAGAAAGGCCTCTTTCTGAAACTCCGCCCATTATTCTCCTAAATATTTATATATATGTTAAAGGTCTTTGTGCAAAATTTAAAGATTCTATATCCAATAGTTTCCCAGGTAAACGAATTTTATTATTTAATTTCAATTCTAGTCCGCCCATTTTTTGTCCTTAACATTCATGTTGTCACGCCCACTGTAGCTAAGCTAACAAATTTACTCCCATGTATTCATATGGATGTCAAAGTTGTACATACAAAAACTCTAGCTCTTGTAGTTTCTAAGATATGCGACTTTTAATACATCTTTTATAAGAGGGCGTGGCACCTCGCCCACTTGACATTTTGAAGTAAAAAGTAGCCTATAGTTCCTGACATGCAGGTAGAGTCCAAACATTGAAGGGGGCTTTGTATAGGGGCTATGATGAAATGAGACCCTATAATTATAAAATTCATGAGATTCATAATGGCTAGAACTTGGTTTTGCAGCGACCTGTAGTTTGATTACAAGGTTTACAAGCCCTATTCAGGAGTTCAGTTGTATGGGGGCTAGGTGAAATAATGGACCGATGTTAACCATTTTCAATAGGCTTCGTCTCCGGTACCATAAAGGATCATGTGCCAAATTTCATTGAATTATCATCAAAATTGCGACCTGTAGTTTGATTACAAGGTTTACAAGCCCTATTCAGGGGTTCGGTTGTATGGGGGCTAGGTGAAATAATGGACCGATTTTAACCATTTTCAATAGGCTTCGTCCTGGAGACAATAGAAGATCATGTATCAAATTTCATTGAATTGCGAAATTAAGACCTGTAGTTTTATTACAAGGTTTACATGGACGGACGGACCAATCGACTCAGAAAATGATTCTAAGCCGATTGGTATACTTTAAGGTGGGTATAGGACCAATATTCTTGTGTGTTGCAAACATCAGCACAAACCCAATATACCCTCCTCACCTAAGTGGTGTAGGGTATAAATATCCATACATTGAGAAAATAGGTCTCAAAGGCAAATTCTAAAATGTATAGTAGAGCGTGTAGAACTGTACTAATTCCGAGTTCTATGAGCAGTGGAGTGATTTTCGGATCCTCTACAGTGCCTGACACACCGTTTTTATAGCCAAACACGCTAAAGATTCTAGCAATCGCCATATAAGTATTCTCCCGGAAATCATTCTATCAAATTTTGTAATAACCGGACCATTGATTTAAATCTTTTTACAACGAATGTGACGATTACTACTTCTGTAGGAAGTTTGTTCCACATACAGATGGTACGGCAGGGGAAAAACTAATTGGAGTGTTACGGGTTTGTATCGGGGACAAGTTCACTAATGTTAGAGCAAGAACATTAAAATACACCCATCGTAGCGATGGTGATCTAGTAAATCAATAGAGTTGGACTTCCAAAGTAGAAGTCCAAGCTAACATAAGAGAGTTGTTGGCCCTTTTTCCTATATTTTTTTGCATGTCAGTGTAAAAGCACTTTTTAGGAGAACGTTTTAAAAGTTATATAAAAAAGTCAATATTTTCAGAAAAAGTACTTACAAACTAATAACAAAGGGATGTCTAATTTCACGCAATATATTGCGTTCATTCTTCACATGTTCGACTTGTTTTAAGCGAATTACATCAGCCATCGCTAAAAGTTTCATGGCACAATATTTCTCTGACACACGATCACGACACAGACATACTCGTCCAAATGTTCCAGTTCCTAAAAATATTCAAAAGAAAAAATTAGAATTTTTAGCAAAAACAAAAAATAATAAATATTAAAAATAATAAATAATGTTTTTTTTTTCAAACATTAAAAATATTTTTATATGAATATATGTATGTATGTAAGAGTAAACAATAGCAATATTAGACCGTATGTACGTAAATCGCGTAAATTTGTATGTACACATATTTTATTAAGGAATTTTAATTGGCGTTTAATAGACAAATGGACGCATACTTTTTATTTTAAAATCCAATAAACATGTGATTATTCAAAAATTGGTCAACAAACAATGTAGAGATTTTTTTTAAATTTGCAAATTAGAATATTTAATGGAAAAATATGTAATATGATATTGAAATTTTATTTTTAACATAAATTTAGTTATGTTTATAATGAAAAAAAAAAAACAAATATTGTTATTATGGCCACTCAAATTGTTGTTTATTTAATAAGAAAATTGAAAGTACTGCCAAAAAGATACATATGTATGTACATATGTATGTATGTATATAAGGGTAATTTCGTGTCATGTGACCCAACTTTTAAAATCGATGTCTTCCGATTTAGATGAAATTTGTAGCAAGGTTAGTACTATTGGATAGTAGGTCTGACACATACTTTCAGCTATAGCGGTCAAGAACTGGCGGAGTTGGACATTTTGGTCATACAGGGTATTTTTTTCAAATGAGTGTAACTTTTCACCTATTGGCCTTAGCAAAAATTGTCCAAAGAAGCTTTTTTGATACGAAATTGCCCATATATTAGTTTTTGAAGGTATCGTCAAAAAGATAGGGTCATACACCCAGTAAAGTATATACATATGTATAACTATTCTGGATACTAATAGTTCCTAATTAAAATGCAAAGTATATCAGACATCGCGGGAAATATTTCCCGCTTAGAAACCCTTGTAAAGAATCAATAGCGCTGAAATATCAGCGTTAAAACATAATCGAAGATCTATTCTAAATATAGCTATACAAAACCATTTGGTGACTATATTTTGGAGATTTGGGGCCTTTGAATCGGGCCCTTTATCTCAATATAATAATTTTTAAGGAATTTGGGGTGTAGATTTAGATTTAGAAGGGTAGCCTCTCAATCTATCATGAATGGCTCACATGGGTCCACCCATTTGCGGTGCCGTTGTGATGTTGTAGGAGTCCATTTCAATGTTACTCACAACTTCCAGATTTAAACCAACCGGTTTGATTCACAAAGTTTAGGATATTTTTAAGGCATTCCCAGTCAGGTCATCCAAACAAGATAGAGCTGCAAAGCCAAAATAATGTTCTCTTCTTTCATTGAATGATGGGCAATAGCAGAGGAGGTGAGTCAGAGTTAGCAGAATTGGTACAATTGTAATTTTTTTGGTACAATTCGATCTTCAAAAGTACAATTGTAAACCAATGACCTATTTTGTACAATTTCAAAATACAATAGACTGTCTATTGACTAGTCTAAGAACAAGTGTATTGACTAAATGGTCTTATTCATTGACTAGTCTAATGACTAATCTATAGTATTAAAGTACATTTAACTAGACCTTTGAAGTATTTCAAGGACTATTCTTTGAAGTTTTTGGACTGGTATAAAAAAGTTCTATATACTAGTTTATTGTCTAGTTATAGACTAATCTTCCGTCTATTCTATAGAATAGCCTATTGCCTAGTCAATGGACTGGTACATTGACTAATGAACTTACTTATTGATACATACAAATATTGATTAGTTCTAAATGACTGAAGAAGTCGGCTTGAAATGATTTTGTTTTATATTAATATAAATTTCCAAAAATATAGATTTGGTACAATCGGATTCAAAAAAATACACTTTTAAATGCTATTTTGTACAATTTGAAAATTCTATTTGCCGTACCTGAGGTGAGGTATTGTTTCCTGATCCTCCTCATTATTACAACTACTACAGTATTCGTTATATTCGTGACCCGATCGATTGTACATTGTCCCGTTATGACTGATACCAGCATTCTTATCTGGTCCCTGCGAAAGCTTAATAATAACCTTGACCTGGGAGCATCGTATAGAGGATAAATTGACATTGGAATCGATACTAATGAACATTTATCTGTCTCTTAGAATTTATCGTGTATAATAATGCTACATAAAATTTTATAGTATATCTTGAAGAAATAGCATGTATTTAAAAAAGTTATAGAACCTATTTTTACTTTCATAAACTACTAATTTCAATTTCACTTTGAGCACGTTTATTCATTAATGAAGTTTTTCTTCTATTTTATTTATTTATTTAGTCATAGGAAAATTAATCAAAATTTGTTTTCGTGTTTATGTAAAATTCATTTTTTTTTTTTATTTTTTTGCATATATTTTCTCAACCTTGAATTTTCAATTAGGCTAATGGCTTCGATCGTGCTCACTATTATTTTTCAAGTGTGAAATACATATATTTTGCTATACTTATACAGTATTTACTTTCTGCCATGCATTTTGGCATGATCTCTGTGAAAATCTTAAATATTCATATACAGTAATAATACAATTCACAGTTTACAACAGTACGACAAGGCGGCTGGTTGAACTAGTTCATTTGTAAAAAACCAAATCCAAACACGTTTCAAATAGTTTTTTTGACATTTAAAATGTGAAAATATCGCAACTCACACAACCAATCAAGTATAAATACATATTTTAATATTGGCGTGTTTTTCTTTTAATAGCTCATTAAATAATTATTAGTGGTCATTTATGAAATGAACTATTAAAATTTTAATTTATCGTAGAATTATTGTATAATAAATTAAAATATATGTATAACATTTCATTTAACGATTTCAGTTCAATATACTTTAAATTGTTTATAACGTTTGGCGTAAATTGTAAAAAAAAATATATTTAAAACAGTTTTAGTTTTTTCATTTTTGTTTGTTTTATACAGAATTTTTCTCTCAAATGAAAAAGTTCACTGAACTTTTACACACATGTTTCTGAAAGGATGTTTATGAAAGTACAATTTTCGGGCAGGTACATAAACAGATCTTATAAACAACTGAAGTCTAATTATATTTATTTATATTGTTTCTCATAAGCTCTGTGTCTCAGAACTGTTGATCCACAGTAGAGAATCCATTTGTGTATATGAATCAAGTAACCAGGTTTTAAATTGATTAGTTCTGATTAAGGATGCCATTCGGGACAGATTTTTAAATTTTATTTATATTTTTCGGGATTTAGAAATCCCGAATAAATTTTTAAAAAATCTTAATAAATTGCCGACAAAATTAACATTTTCTATTTCATATTACAATATGAATACACTTAATATGTGTTTACTAATACAGAAAGCTTTCCCATAAGTATTTTGTGAAATTTTTGGAAAACAAACTAATTCAAAGTACTAAAAATAATACAGTACTTTCTAGATACAGCGGTACAAGGGTATACTCGTTCAATTTTTCAATATCAATTCATAAAATTTCCATCCCAGGTACTGAATAGTACAATAAGAACCTACCTGAAGACCCATGCGTTTTGCATGGTTTCCAAATTTACAATGTGTTGAAACCTACAATTTAGGTAGTATGTTTTATGAGGATCCATACGAGGCTACAGCACCTTAGCAATTGAGCAAGTGTACTCATGTGACCAACCGTCTTGAGCTAAATATCGGATATATGGTTTTTAATGGCCGTAAACACTACAGAACTGGTCTATATCAAGTATAGCCATCGTAGTTCCAGCTTTTGCCAAGGTATCAGCAATATTATTTCCAGTTATATCCCTTGTCATCTTACCCAAATAAGGGAATTATCATCTCGCCATCTTATTAACAGGTTAACTGCCAGTATAGATTCTGATAAATTGTATGGCTTTTGAGCTCATAAGTATGTTTAATATACTCGTATCTCGACAAAAAACGGCTCAACTAAGTTTTATACTAGCCTTGAAGACCCTGTTGAATTTCGGGCCTCTTTTTAGGTATCCGATAGTATCTATGCCTATTTATTGTCCTTTTTATTTTTGATATTTCAACTTGTAAGTTAGTAGAGTCATCTTAAGTCTAAAAAATTACTTAATGAATAATGTAATTCGATTTAAAAAGAGGCCGAAATGTTTAAAATTTTATGACCCTGCTTATTTTTTAATCAAAACCTATTAAAATTCTCTTATTTAATATTTTATAATGTATAAATTTAGCGGAAAAACACTTAAACTTCGGGATTTTCGGGAATTCCCAGATTTCCGGGCCTCATCCTTTATGAGTATGTGTTGTGGTGGGATGTGCAACTACTATGTATAGTTAGTGTGATATAAATATGTATAAAAATTTGCTCGAAATATGTATGTATAACATCGAGTTGGGTTAAGTCAATTTCAACTAAATCATTAAAATGATGACATGTATACAAACATATATGTATACACTAGAATACCCCGGATGCTTCGCTACCCTAACCAAAATTAAATACATAGATACATAATTTTTATTATATTATAGAAAATTTTAATTGATTTAATATATTTTTAGTGTTTCTGTTTTTTATATTCAATATTATCGAAATTTATTACGTGAATAAATTCGCATTCAGTAAGGAGTGTGTATTTTTATTTGCATTCGTTTAGCTTCCACACAGTGTCATGTGTTCCGGTTCCCCATTATAGAGAATCCAAAAGGTATCATACTAATAAAAAGAGTACCATTTTCCCATTTTTGTCCAGGAATAGGCTTTTTCTAGAATTAAGTTTACAAAATATCGTGTTTAAATCATATATCACAGATAAAACTCAAACGATTCAAATCTGCATTCATTTGTTCCACAAAAAAATATATACTTTAGTACCCGAATTTTAAAATAATATACCAATAGCTTATTTTGTTTGAGTAAATTAACTATTTTTTTAATTTTATAAAAATTGGCTCAAATTGTTTGAATAAATTAAAATTCCCGTTTTCTACTTTTTGGTACTTTTTCCTCCAGTGAAATTTTGTTTCAATAAATATTACAGAGTTAGTACGTAATTTAATAGGTATACGTCAATGTTGAAAAAGTTTTCTTAATGTGCTAAAAAAAAGTACCAAAAATAAAATTTTCTCCCTTTTACACCCAAAAAGGACTGAATTTTTAAAAAAGTACGAAACAAGTGTCTCATAATTTTGGAAGATACAATATTCAAAATATTTAAAAAAAATTTATTAAGTTTATTAGTTAAAAAATTATAAAGGACCAAAAAAGGTACCAAAATCACCTTTTTTACACATTTTCACCATTTAATAATACGAAATTTAAAAAAGTACCAGACACCCATCTGCTCATTTGAAGAGTAAAATTTTTCTTGTATCACTAATATTGTGTACGATAATTAAGAAAACATGTTTTACCCGTTTTCGCCTTTTTTACCCCTAAATGTACAAATTTTTCTAGGTTCGGCAGTTTGCGCTGTGCGATGATGAATCAGTCAGTCAGTAACGAAACTCTTTTATATATATAGATACATATATAAACATGTGAGTGATATTTAGTTCTTTATATGGAGAGTATTATAGGCAAATTTAGGGCCAGTAAATTGGCTTTCATAATATATAAATAACGACAGTTTAAAAAGTCAAGGCATAAAAAGCCAAAAGTTGAATTTCGAAAAGCCAAATCTTTCGAACTTTAAAGGTAAAATTTCTAAAACTAAATAATTTGTATCTGATTTAATCCTAAACTGCAATATGAAACGATCTGTAAATAAAATTTTATAATCACCCAGTAAAAAATTTCATTACAATGTAAGGGGTTAAAATGCTAAAATTTACTTACACAATAGCATTTTAAGTCATTATTTTAACACGGTGATGTCATTGGAGGCAAGTACTTACCATAAACGATTACAAATAATTAGAAAAAGTAGTCATTGTAAATCGCATGAAAAAACGTATACAGCTTCTATATCTATTTTGGCAAGATGACTAATGAATTAGAAAGTAACACATTATTTGTAAGACATTATTAAACTACTTCTATGTAATCCCGACTATATGTAGTAGTCATTGAAAAGTATGTTGTTAGGTAAGTAATTACAAATGATAGCTATTACCCAGTTTTTGCCGGGCACATAGAGATATAAATATTATTGTTTATAAAAAATATAATTCACAGCTACCAAATAAACGTTTTACCTGTCATTTTAGTTTTTATCGTGGGAAGAAATATCAGAACTTTCTATAAAAAAATATATCATAACTTTCACGTCAAATATTGCATTCTACCTTATCCATTAGAATATTTTTTCTGAAATCAAATCACATTTTTATACATTTTCTTAATAGTTTAGGTCTTAAATTAGAACGCATTAACAAATTCAATGATATATGTTTGTAGTATATTGACAGGGTCAAAATTGTACAATATTTATCTAAATTGATTTGAAAACGACATGAACCTTCAACTAGTTATTATTTGGCAAATGTCCATAAAATTTGCATTTTTAATGTTAATATTATTTATGTGTAGGTACTTTAAAATAAACAACAAAAAGTAAACATTTAAAGTATATTTAAACAATATTTTTATATATATAGAATGAAACTATAATGGCACAATTTTTATCATTGTCAACCTATTTTCTTAGAAAATATATGAAAACAATAAAATTTAAGTGTTAATAAACACTATTTCACTATAAAAATACTATTGCTCATTTAGTTGTATATTGAACTAACTCAAAATTGTGTTATATGGATAATTTGAAAAAAAAAGCCTAAACTAGCAATAGGGGCCTGGCTCCTCCCATATGAAGTAAATACGAAAATTTGTATATCAAGGAAACTATTGATGCTGTAATAAGTGGACTAGCAAAAGTGGGCGTGGTACTTCCCATACAAGTTAAATATTTCAAATACTTGCACTATACACAAAATTATTTTTCGAGCCGGCTATATACATATGGAGAGGTTTTCCCCATTAAAAGTAAATATGAAAATTTGTAAAGGGTTTTTTATTTATTTTGTTTTTAGGGTAGCGAAGCACACTGGGTATAGCTAGTAATATATACAATTCAGTATAAATCTTATAAATTAATAAATCGGGATAGTAAAATCCGAATGGAACTCTTTTTCTTATACAAGTTAGGACACTTTTGTAATAAATAAACGTATGTACATATGTATATGTAGAATTGTACATACATATTTATGTACATAAGTATTTAAGTATTCATATTAAATAATGAATCTGTCTGCCTGTCATTATTTTTATTTGTCTATTGATTTGTCTCGCCGTTTGGGATTTTCAATTTTTTACATATATTTAACAGGTTTTTATTTTTTCATCTTTAACAATATAGTCTGTATTTTAGAGCTGTTCGTGACGACAAAAAAACGACCATGACAATAACTTTTAGACTTTTCTCGATTTGAAAATGAAAAAAAGATAAAGTTGTTTGCTAAAGTAAGTGTCTGGAAAACTGGCTGAATAGTTAGTTGTATGGTTGGTTGGTTGTCTGACGGACTGGCTGTTGGAGATGATTGACTATTTGTTGAATGATTAAATTTTATGATCATCGACTTTTGTGCAACCACCACTTTACGCAATAACTTTCTCAAAAGTCTCTCTAATAATGGTGTTGTTTTTAATTTTCTATAATTATTTTCAAAATTAACATATATCAATTGTGAAAACGTGGTAAATTACAGTAAATAGTGGTTAGTGGTGAATATTTATTAAATATACAATAATTTTCTAGAGTTTAATTAATTGGTTATTTAAATGGAATAAAATAATTGTTTATATTTGTGGGAACCAATTTCAGGGCTTGCTATATGCATGGGTTGGATCATCTACATGCTAAAGAATAGCGCTTGTATTTATAAAAAAATCTTATTTTGCTTTTAAAGCACTCAATAGTTAAAGCATACTTTAGCCTTCAAAACCATTAATAAAATTGTGATATTCATAAACAAATAATAAACGTATATTAACTATTGTGCTGATTTATGTTTAAGTTGGCAGCACTGTACAATATGGCTGTCATTTTATGTGTTAGTGTTGCGTACAATTAGGATAAAATATTCGTTGATTCGGTTTTCTTAATTTCATATTTTAGTTTATAATAGATTTTTGACAATAAAAACAAACTTTTAAGAAAAATAAATATATACATATATGGCTTTAATAAATGTCTATTTAGTTCAGATGTATAAATATAACATATAATTTCTAATTATTATTAAAAGTATCCGAATAACGGATATTTTGCGACAAAATATACATCACTATGACACATTTTCTTATTTTTACTTATTTTCTTTGTAATTTTTGATAAATTTTTGCAAATATTGATAAATTTCTTTGATATTTGACTAATTTTAATGCCGGCGAATATATTTTGCATTAGTATAACACTAATCAATATAATTTACATGGTTAATTATTTTATGGCATTATATTTAACCAACAAACTTTGAAAAAGCCAAATCAAATAATTTTGTCCATCATTTGGTTGACAGACGGGCATTTCCAAATTGCCTAAAAATAGTGCTGGACAATTGGAATATTGTCAAATATTCATGCATTAATCCAATAATGCCTAGATTTGAGTTTTTCCTCAAAATATAATCGTTTAAAAATTTTCTGGGATTTTATTTACAAATTTGTAAACGTTAAAATTAGAATTTTTAGATTTTATTTTAAAAGAAACCATAATTACTTTTCGCAATCAACCTAAAATTACCGGAAAAATCTTTATCTGAGAAAAAAATTTTTAAAAATCAAGTTATTGTTGGCTTAAAGAAGGGTCGAGCCTACAATAAAATTCTTCTAATTGTCAATGGTTTATTGAAGGTGTTTTAAGCTATTTCACGTTTATAAATACGATTTTCCTGAATTTTGCCTAAAATTGTTTAATAAACCTAAAATAAGTTTTTATAAATACAGCCGTAGATGTATAATCGATTTAGATTTTAGGAAAAAGGTATTTCACATTACACCACAATTCATTTTTGCTGTGGAACTTAACTTAGAATGAACTTAGACCTGCCTGCTATGCAGACGATGTCGTGATACTGCTGTGATCAAAGTTTCTAATATTATCTTATGCTTCAATTATATGGCGGACTTCTTTGGACAAAAAGTGTAATATCAAACTACTACAGGGAAGTCAGCAAACATATTGCTTAGGTGTGAGTCTATGAATCGTATGCCAGGGACTGAATTTGTTGGGAAGTTTGAGGCTATAACTTCTAATAGAATATCATAGCCAAGCGGTATCCATATGCATCTGTTACTCCACGGATGGTTTGAAAATAAACAAAAATGTACGTCCCAATCACAACACTAGCATAGAGGCGGAAATCCGTGCAATAACGGAATGTCATCAGCAGAGGTTAACATATGTATTTACTTAAAGCCAGAAGGGAATTAGGGCGACATTAGGTGATAAGGTTAAATCTAAAACCGCAATGGACTGTAAGAGAACCTTAACAGATTACTCTTTCAGGAGTAAGCTTTGCATCATATGGCTACCAGGTCACTCGAGAATAATCAGCGAATGTACATGCTTTGAAGGGAATCGAATTGGTTTTAAGTTATGGCTAGAATCATGAAAATCCTATGGGATGATCTAATTAAGAAGCAAGTCTGAGGTTAGTAAGATTGTATGAATTCTGAGTGGACACATTGGAATGTGGACACAACTATAAAAAATTGTACTGTGGTATTGTAATTACAAGGCTTTCAAATATTTAGAACACTGATAAGAAAAGTATAAAGAACAATGTCCAGGAAGCCTAGTTTCTAAACATCGGACGATAATAGCTTTAGCCATATAGTAGGGATATAGGCGAAACTGAAGGGGTTGTCAAACAAAATTTGTTATTCTATTCACACAGACGAGTTCTGAGAGAATAAAACACACTAAACACACTCACAAACCTTCAAATTTTCTTCGGGAAATTGCGAGGATATTAGCACTTAATAGGTTTTCTTATCACTTAAACTTAATATTTAATATTTTTTGCCACACTTTTAATGTATTTAATTCCCCGAAAATAATTTATATTTTACAAACGAAAAAAAATATTTTTTATTCTTTGACATTTCATTTTAATTAAAACTGAAAAAAGAAAAGTTGTAAATTTTCGTATTGAAAATGAAAAAATATTTCACATACATTTTTTCTTTGTCCATTAGTGCAGAAAAAAAATAACAAAAAGACGTGTTTATAATATGTTTTAAGATGAAATATCTTCTAAAAAAATTTATTAACTAATATATTCACTAGTATATGAAATCCCAGTAATAATATACAAAAAATAACGTATCAAAAATGCATTTATTACTTAGTACCTTTTGAACAACTGTGTTTATTTTTGTGCTTCTACTAATACATTCTCACCAGTTAGGTTTTTGACAGGGGACTTAGGTCTTTGACAATCCCTTTCGCCTATATGCTACTATATGGCTTTAGCATTATTTATATAAATTTTGTATGTAGTAAAATGTGTTAAATTCATATTTTCTTATATATATTTGCCAATAAGATAATATTTACAATCTATCTCAGAGAAGTTCATAGAGGGAATTATAATAAGTTGTATGAAGTGATCGTGGTCAGATTTTGACCAATATTAAGAAGACATCGTATAGGCCAAACCAGTGTTGTTTTGAAGTTGAATTGAATATGATATATATTTACTACGATAAACTATTCTTGCTTGCCGAAATGCGATCAACTACTGCCCGAACTCGAGATGGTATCAGAAACTATGCCAAGTATATTCTTCCGAGCACGTGCCCTTAAAAGTGTTTTAACGGATCTCAACATAAATAAGTCTCCTGGACTAGATGGCATACCGGCACTGGTCTTGAAGCAGTGCTCTTCGACTAGTCATTCTATACCATGCCGGCAAATTTCCTGCATGCTGAAAGGTTGCTAATGCAACGCCTAAAAAGGGAGAGGCTAGTAATCCTGAAAATTATCGCCCAATAGCAATTTGTTCTCCACATTCCAAAGTTACGGAAAGTATGATTAACTTCCATCTTGTGAAATATTTAGAGTCCAACAATTTACTTAACGACCGCCAGTATGGCTTTCGTAAAGGTCGCTCTACGGGAGACCTTTTGGCCTTCCTTTCGGAGAAATGGTGTCATTTCATTCACCATTTTGGCGAAAGTAAAGCGGTGTATCTAGATATTTCCAAGGCGTTTGTTAGAGTATGACATGGTTCACTTATATCAAAACTAATTGCATTTGGTGTCGGTAATAACTTCACTCGATTTATTTCGAGCAAGGCTCCGTTCTTTCACCTACCCTATTTCTTATCTTTATAAACGACTTTCTATGTCAAACTTCCTACTCTATCTACTCTTTTGCCGATGACAGCAATATCTGCCATTCTTATTCATTAAATTTTAGGCCAAGCCTTCAAGAGATTGGGGAGGCAATATGAATAAATCGCTCAATCGCTCGTTTTAACAGAATCGATTTTAACGCCCTCAAGGCTCAATGTTGTTTTCTAACACATATCTCAGATAATGTTGTTCCATCTATATTTATGAGTGGTGTAAATATTAAGGAATCGAAAATTCTTGATGTTCTGGACATGAAAATGCATTGCGATGTCCGCTGGACTAAACACATTTTTCAAGTGCCAAAAGAAGTATTCAAGTGTCTCGGTTTTTTTTTAACCGGTGTAAGACATACTTCACTCCATCTGACCTTTTTACAAAGGTACTTATCTGTGACAGTAGAGTATCTAACTCTATTGATTCACAGAGGGGTGTATTTTACAGTTCTATCGATACTATAATGGAATGTGTTCCTCCGAAATTAGGGAACTTGTTCCCGATAACCGTATATTTTTATGCAACACACGACTTTTATCAAGAACACACCCATTTGTGGTCGATTGGCCAGTGTACCGCACAACATATTACAGAGAAAAGTCATTCTTCAGCCGTACTGTTCGTATGTGGAAAAAATTTCTTGTAGAAGTAATCTCCGCCACTTTCGATGTGAAAAGGTTTAAATCAAATGTCCACAAACACTACTTCCTTCATCCTCTCCCCCACAACCTATTTTCCTAGTTCCAGCACAATGCACTGCATGAGTAGGGGTACTTCCCTGAGTGATGGTCCAAGATAAAAAAATCCCTACGTTAAAGTATTTTTACTTAAAATTTAGCAGAAAAAAATATATGTTGGTGAAATTTAGAATTGAGTTTAATTTTGTTCCCTTCTAAAATCCAACTAAAGTCCAACAAAAAATGTTAATAGTATAAATTGAATAAACATATAAATATTGTTCTAACATGCAGAGTAATTAAAAAATTATTTTTAATTTCAACTTTTTAACTCACGAAGCAAATTATGGCTGATAATTATTACTAATTGGAGTTCACTTTATATAAAAAGCGCAAATTTCAAGAAAAATAAAAAACAAATAGATCAATTAATAGAAATAGTCAATAAAATAACAAGATTATTTATGTCTATAACATGCCTATTAAATTTTGCATCAGTTTATTTTCGATACTACATATAATATAAAATAAAGTATATCTATTTATAAGACAAGTCTAATGCTCATATCTAAATTAAAAAACACATGTAATTATCTAGATTAACACAAATACATTTATTTGTTCATAAAAATTTATAAAAAATATACATATGTATATTTATTGTTGAACATTATATCACAAAAGAGATCAATAAATCGGGTCAAGAACCATTTTAAGTGTTTTAATCAACAACCTTCTTAATGGCTATTAAAAACACGCAAAAAAGATCACAAAAAGTGAACAGCAAAAAAAAAAACGGTTCAATGGTCCAATTTGCTTCAATAAATATTTTTTATATACTTCTTTTTCTTAATACACCAGATTTATTGGAAAATAGCACTAACTGCAGTGTGGCTGGTCAGCATTTAATTGTCGGAATCAATTATTTTGTGTGTTTCAGATTTTTTCATTATAATATTATTCTTTTTTATATTGACTCTGAGAAAAAACAATAAATAAATTGTTTTTGTTTATACAAGTACATATTTACTAATTGTGGCCATTTGTTATTTTGCGGTGTAAATATTAAATTTGTATATTATTTTAAATTGTATTTATTATAGGAAAACATTTCTTTAACTGGAAAATATCTCGAATATGTCAAAAAAATGTACAATTTTACATTGAAATTTGAATTTTATAAAAGGAAAATACAAATAAAACATTTTGAAAATAAATTTTGATTCGTTATTTTCGAATATGAATATGTTTATTTCATCGTTCAATCAATCGTTCATTTAGTCAGCTTGTCAATCGGCACGATGTTTTATAACATTTTATTCTATTTTTTTCCATGCTAAATAACGTTTTTGTTTGGGTGATCTTTTCTTTACATTCACTTTATATACATACATATGTATGTGTACTCGGACCTACACTAGACTTAATTTATGCACCCGATTTGCCTACTGTGATAGATTGATAATTTCTACATTTACTGACGATACTGTGGTTATCAATTCGCATCTAATCAATTAAACCATTATCTTAGATGAGTGGAGACATGATTGGAAAAGTGGAGGATACGTGTGAATGAGTTAAAAAGTTAGGTTCGCTTTAAGGAGAGGAAATTTCCCACCTGCCACATTTAACACAATCCGACTATGTTACTTACCTTGGAATTCATTTAGACAGACGACTTACTTGGCGTCGACATATTGAATCTAAGACACTCTGTATGAAATTAAAAACATCTATTCTGCACTGGATCATAAACTCTCAATCGAAATTAAGTCTTGACAATAAAGTCATCCCGTATAAAACCGTCTTAAGCCCAATTTGGATATATGGTATCCAATTGTGGGGCAACGCCAGCAATATCACTATAGAAATTATACAGAGAACACAATCTAAAATTCTTAGGATCATGACGGGAGCGCCATGGTTTATAAAGAATAAACAGGTATCACTTGTAAAGGTATAAAATATACTGCAAAATTACAAAGCTATCCTGATACGCTTGCAAGTCATCTCACACAGTACAAATCTACAACAAGGCTTCGTAGAGCCGATCTACCACCCCGTTAGGAGGAGGACCATTTACTTAATTTTCTCTCATCAGAGAGTAAACACCTTTAGTTTTTTAGGAATTTATTACTTATTGTTAGGCCTTAAGAATGAAGCAGATGCAATAATACCAATAAAAAATTTGATCTTAAAGATTTAATCAAGATTTAAAGTATGGACAATATAACGTAAACCTAATCCTTGGCATTGTGGTCGATGGAGTCCAAATTCCGAACGTGCACCACCCAAAAATCTTTGGGGTCACATTTGATAGCCTATTTACTTCCTCAGCACACGCCACTGTAATCACGCACAATATACGAAGTAGAAACAAGGTCCTCAAAGCGCTAAAAGGTAGCACCTGGGGTATGGATAAAGAAACCTTGTTAGCTACATATAAAACGATTGGTCGGTCAGTGGTTAATTATGCTGTTCCAGTGATACCCAGTGAAAAAACATTCAAATCTGCCAAAATACCGCCCTAAGAACTGTAACGAGCTACATACAAACTACCTCGGAACATCACCTGCATGAGGAAACGAACATAATGTCATGTTGACTAAACAGTTCCTCGTGGGATGTCATTGGAGGAGTCATTACAACTTTGGATACTCCCCTGAGGCATGTTAGGAAGGTTCTTCGTATATACGAGTAAAACATACGCAAATATATGCAGGATCCATTAGATCAATCCTTGCATATGGCTGCTTTGAACGACATTTATAGAGACGCCATAAATTCCGCGATCGCGTAACTTGGAGGTCGCCCATAGCAGACACGAAAGAAACTTGCCGCGGGAAACAAGAGTAGTTCCGGCAGGATGGAACAACAGGCTCAATGCCTACTTTTCACGTATAGACCGTTCCGTACCCAACGAATGTCCTGCATGTGGTCAGGGTACTCATGACACCCACCACATTTTCAACTGCTCAGCCAACCCTATTTCACTCTGTCCAATGGATTTATGGACACATTCAGTTTATTTACATCAACTACAAACAACTGTTTCCAGATTGGGTTGCCCTTGTTTTTAAGAAAATTCCATAAGCAATAAGGTAATGGTTCAGAGTTTAGAGTGTCAATTTATCTTGAGAAATCTGTAATAGCTAGACTACTTAGTCTAAATGCGTTTTCATTAAGAATGGAACATTTTGTTTCTAATTTCTAGGGATAGAAGTGAATGTTAAAAAAGAGCATTAATTTGTGAAAATTATGGTATTTTTGCAGATTTGTGTGCTTGAGTCATATACATTGAGTCCTTTGTATTCTCTCTAGCCAGCACTTCCGCGATATACATTTGAACGATGTCTTATTCTATAAATAATGACTATAAAAATATACTATACTATATAGAACCTTAGTTTAGATGTGAATAAAATTTCCCGAGATTTTAGAGTAAAAAGATATTTCAAATTGTATATATTCTGGTAAACAGAGGCAATTAAATTTTTGCTGGGAATGTTTTCCTGACCTAAATCGATACAAAATTTGTCTTAAATATAGCGAAAACTATGTGATGGATTAATTCTGAGATCAGTTTCGAACACATTACAACTCAATTCTGAAACTTTTAGTGGTCTATTTGGATATGCCAATTTAATTTTTTTTTTAAGTTATTCCCTATATGAACATCCTAATACTTATGCACATTCATATAGTAGCAATAAAATTGTCATTAAAGGACCATAAATAACAACCGGAATTAAAATTGTTTAGTTGATTTCATCCACATAATACTGTCAGCTGATATACAGATGATGGCAGTAATTATAAAAATGTTCTTAAATGCGTTTTTAGGTCATTCTTATTTTAATTTCTTAATAATTTTCCATTCGGACGAAAATGTTTTTCGTTTTCTGAACCATGCTGTCTAATAATGTTCGATGATGATTCTGTTGATTTACATCCGTTGATCAGACCGTACGTACATACGTACGATACAGAAAGACAGATACAAATTCAGAAATCGGCAATTTGCCAAAAGTTATTTTGTTAGTTAATAATTCGTTTGCTGTTTTTGTGTTTTTTGTTCTGTATGTCGCTGATTTTTGAATATTTAATTTAATATATTTTTTAATATTTGGCATATGTCTTCTAAGAATTAAAATGTATGGATGTTCATGTGAATGTTTGTTATCTGTATGTTAATACAATGTTATTTATATATGTATAGAGAATTATTATATAGATACACAGAGAAAACAGATTCATTGTGACAACCGAATTTGTTTCCAATCGAATTCAGTCGGTTCTCACAACTATGCCATAATTCGATTGCAATTACTGTAAAATTCGTTTACTATTACTGAATATATGGTGTACACAACTATTTTAAATTATTATTCGGTAATCTGGATTGAAATTATCGGTATACGCAACTGAAATATTATTTATTGAAAACCAATTTGTGGATTATGTGTATTTTAAAATAAATTTTATTTTGTTTAAAACATTTACAATAAAATATGAATATGTATGTATGTATGTAAATACAAACTTATAAATATAAACCAGCAACATTTCCCTTCTTGTTTTGAGATTTTGATGGTATGTACTTGGGATTTTGCTCTTCATACTGTCCAACATTTCCAAAGCTACCTTTCCACGCTTTTCCGCTGCTGTAAAATGATTAAAAATTATTGAAAATAACCACAATAGATTTTAAGATATATAATGGACTAAACATTACCTTTTTTTATCAGCATTAAGTTATCTTCAAATGTAATTAGATTTTTTTAAAATTATAAATTCGTTTTATTTTATTTATTTTTGTTAACGTCAACTATAATTATCAAATAATCGGTTGTGAACACCGAATTTGGTTCCTTTAACCGCAATAGTATTTTAAATAATTTTCCCAATTGATAATTGGTTGCAATGATCAATATTTTTTACTTTCTACTGATTTTCGGTTACAGCGACTAATATTTGATGTTCTAAAGTTTTAATCCTAAATAAAATTCGGCTGCATTTACTAAATTAACAAAAGAATTTAATAACCGATACAATTCAGTTCAAATTATTGATTTGGAAATTGTTAAAACCACAATTCGATTATTATTATGGTTTTTTAATACTGAGTATAGAAAATCGGTTCATTATACAGTTTTTCAATAACAGCGATACAATTTTAATTAATTTAACTAAATATTTATCATGGTAACCGATTTCCAATCGATCTGTTTTCTGTGTGTATAAATATGTATAACAAAATATATACATAAATGTTTATGTATTTTGCTAGTAGAAATATTATGGTTTTTGCTTCGTATAATTTGTGAACATTGAACAAACATCACAAAAAAAAATATATATGTATATATTTTTTGGAAAATAAATGTTGAGAAAATATAAATAAATTTAAAAAATAATCAAATGAATTAAGCAAGTTGAAGAAAATGTGTTCGGACATGTGATTTTTGCGACAATAAAATGAGCGAAAATCTTCTCGATCAGATGTTCAACTATGGATTTTCAATATTATATTGTGTGAAAAACATTAAATCTTTTCACACACACTCTTAAATGTATATAGTGCAGATACAAATCTCTCTACACACCATGAATAAGACATTGACTATATACCAAAGAAAATATAATAATAATAAATAAATAAATCAAATCAAACTAGACAAATGGACGACTTTAACTAAATCTTTAGCTGTTTAATGCGAAAACAAACAAAACAATATACAATAATATTTATTTATTTTGGACTCAATAAGTTTAAAATAATTTTGTGTAGAAACACGCGTTAAAACAAATTGTTGTTTTTCATTCCGTATATAATGTTGCAACCGAGTGTTTAAAATTGTTTTAAAATTATTGGATATAATATTATTAAGATCTGCCGATATTAAAATCAATTCATTCCAAAGATGATACAAATGTTTATATTCCTTTATCATATATCAGTTTTTTAATCAACATTATCTTGGGCAGACAACAGATATTGGTAGCGACTCTTTTTTTCCGGAATTGCAACAACACGAAAATGGGGAAGGTTATCAATGTTCCGAGGAGGCTGAAGACAAACAGGCATTACTCCATGAAGATTGCTGGCAAACTCGATGAGAATTGAGAACGCTCTGTTCTCAAGCCCAAGGTGCATTGGACAATACATCATATGATGCGATAGACCTTGCATTTAACAGAAAATATATTCTAAAGGTTATCAGAAACTGGACTCTGGAAATGTTAACATCAAGAGTCAAAATCAAGAACCATATGGACCACTGGAGGCTGACTCCAAGGAGGCGTATTATCGCCATTATTATGGACACTGGTAATCGATAGTCTAGTTGAAAAACTTAATGACATATGATTATGCAGACGACCTTGTCATATCTATCACAGGCTTCGACATTGTAACGATATCGGAAACCCCTCAAAAACTATCCTTGTACCATTTACAAGACGTAGATCTCTGAGACTTATTGAGCCGACTCTAAACGGGTCTATTATTAAGTTCTCTGAGGAAGTTAAATACTTAGGGATCATTTTCGACAAAACCCTAAATTGGAACTCACATGTATTCAGTACAATCAATAAAGTCATTAGAGCATTATATGCCTGTCAAAGGCTAGTTGCTAGTAAATGGGGTCTAAAACCGAAAATGATCTCATGTACTTTTAATATCATAATAAAGCCCATTCTGACTTATGCTGCCTTAGCTTGGTGGAAAAAAGTGGAGCAGGTCACTATTCGGGCTTCTCTGGAGAAATTTTATTGTCTCGTCTGCGTCTCTATAACGGAGACCATGAGAACATGTTCTACATACGCCATTTGGGCTACTCTTTACATATCACTTTTGGATATTCTTATCAAAGATGATACCTATAAATCGGCCTATAAGTACATTTAAATAATTCATCAACGGTCATATATCCGAGTTCATGATTGTGGGTGGATTGTGATACTTGACAGAAACCAATGGGCCAATAAACATGATGGCAGCAAAGTACTGATCAAGTTTTGTTTACTGACGGGTCAAAGGGTATGTGTGGTCCTAACTTCCAGAAGGCAATATCCATGGGAAAATATCCCTCAATCATCTATACCATCTTCATATGTTATAGGAAGAGGAGAAGGATAAAGGGAATGTCAAACAGCCAAACAGCGCTCAAGGCCTTACTCTCGTATGAAGTTAAGTCCAGTATTGTTATAGACTATGTGACATCATTGAACGAACTGGGTAAACATAACAAATTAATACTATGTTAGATACCCGGCCATGAAGGACATTCTGGCTACGAACGGACGGATTGCTTAGCAAATAGAGGCGCTCATCGCCCACTTATCATCCCTGAACCATTCTTTGGTATCCCACAAGGATATGTCAATTCGATTTATCTTGAAAATCCATAAATTTGATTTTGAAAGAAGTTTTTCAAAAATACCTTTTTTAATACTTTCTTCGTAACTTTCTAATTCTTCTGATCGTTATGCACTTAATAAAACAGAACATTGGTATCGGTCATAGAGGAAAGTTGGACATTTTTGAAATTGTTTTTGCCAATTTTCATAGCTTTAGCCAATTGTTAATGACAATATTAATTGCTGTCTGTTTTCAATGTTGTTTATAATTAGAAATAAATTATTTTCAAAAAAACAAACAACTTGTTTTTCTTTTGTTAAAATTTTAATAGGAATTTAAAGAAAAAAATAATAAAATATTGCAAAACACTTAAGCAATTGACACAAACGAAGAAAGCGTACCAAAAGACATGAAAAACTATATGAAAAAATAATAAATAAATAAAAAAAAACAACAGAAAAATATAAAAATTTCCCCTTTTCTAAGAGTAAATATTGTGCCACACTGTGCGTTGTTTAGGTTGAACGTTGTATAAAACAACAACTGCAACATGAAAAACAACTTAAATACAAATAAAATATACACACACTCAGCAGTGTTTATTCAATATTAGTGAAAAAGCCGAATAAAAACCAAAAACGACCACAAAAATTGCTAAATTGAAGATAAAACTGTCATCGCTGACACAATCAGCAGCAACAGCGTCGCTTCCATGTAGAAAATTATAGACTTTTCCATTCATATATGAATGAAATCATACAGACAAACATACATAAAAAAGATCTTTGCAACAACATAGTGCATGTTGTAGGTAAGTACTATATCTAGGAAGTACATATTGTTGTGTGTTGTTTGTTAATAAAAAAAATATTGCAAAAGACTGCGGTTAATAAGACGTCAGTGTTGATCATTGCAAATATTCATTGGCATGTTTATAACTAAATATGTATTTACTTTAAAATGTAGAAATACAAATTTATATTGTTACAAAGATAAATAAAGTTGGCTAAGATCAGTAAAAACAAATATATCTTATTTGTTTTTTCAATGTTTAAATTGTAGGCGTGCGTGTGAGTTTGTTTTTCTTGTAATCATTAATTGTTGTAAACAAAACTGAATTTAAAGTAAAACAATTAAAATGTAGAAAAATAAAAAAAAAAAAATAATGAAATTCAAAGGTCATGATTATTTTATGTTTGTACTAAATGTACTCGTACTCTCGTACATTTAAAGATTTTAAATGATCAGCATTGAAATTTACCGAAAACCTCTACATCTATTACATAGAACTTGTTTAGAATTTGTTGCTTAATTCTTTGAAACATAGTAAATAGTATTACAAAAGCATTAGATGATTATCATTTATTTGTTGGAAAAATTTTGTCTATCCATCTAATTTTCTATGGCGCAGGACCAGACTGACCGCCCTCCCAACAATACTGTCATTTGGGCTATTCGTGCAGCAAATTAAAATCGCAAAATCGTTTTAATTGGCGCAAACACATATGCCCATCACACGATCTGGGTAGCATTTATATCAACTTGAGTGGTGAGTACATTATAGTTTAGCTACAGTAAATAAAGGTTCAACATCCAGTTGATTTGCAAATGCAAAGATAGATTCTCATTTAGTTCGCAATTGGAAAGTTTCGAACAAATGTTCTTTTTCAAATCATCGATATCTTGAATTCTCAATAGAGATGAAAAAGGTCAGGACTCCACCTTTCTAAAAAGAAAGAACACCATCTGGATTGAAGAAAGACGAATCCTAAATTGTCTCCTTCAATCAACAGTTAATATATTGACAAACCAAGAAACAACCACTGGAACCTCTAACCCCTTTATACCAAAGAGGAAAGAAAAACGACTATGGTGGTTTCCTAAATATCGATAATCCGTAAAGAATGTCGCAAATTATTCAGGTAAATGGTTTTTATATACATAAGCTTTCCTTGAATAAGTTCAAAAATCGGGCCAGAAATGAAAAGCGTAGATCGAAACCTTTTTTAGTGTAAAATATACACTGAAAAAAGCAGAGATTTTTCAATATAACAAACGCTTATACTGGCAATTTCTGAAGAATAGTTAAATTGAGCCGAAAATTTAGCCGCCGCCGGTACTTTCTATAAAAAGCAGCCGACCAAAATGGTTGCGCCGCTGATCATTCTGAATCGGTTTGTATTAAATTTCATTTTTGGCACCGAATACGGTGTATGCCTTACACGAGGAGAACGAGTATATTCATTTCAGAATTTGGAATCAGTTATATTGTAAATCAATTCAGTCCCAGATATCAGCCATAACAAGAACAAGAAAATGGTTCTGGTATCATAGGTTATCGAATATAAATCATACTAATCTTTAACGGCAATTCAAGCTTCAATCAAGTTCCTAATAGATGCATATTAGGAACTTGATCACGACTAGCCAAGGAATGTGGGGTGGCAAGACATTTAAACATTGCACTGGTATGGTAACGACAACATGACATTCTACAGGCAACTGTGTTGCTGACGAGCTCGCAATTCGGACATACTTAGATCATTTCTGTGGGACTCCGTTAGGAGAATGCAAGAAACAGATAGACAACATGTTCTATGATCTCTCAGGCAAGATTTTGAAACGAACCAACTTGCATCGTGGTCAACGCCAACTATCGTGGCCAACAGACTATCTCCTGAAACTGGGCCTTGTAAAAATGAAGGTGATATAAGAAAAAAGAGAGATAGAAATAGGAGAGCAATAACTTACGCCTTAGTCCACTATGTTCTGGTAATTAACTGACCTTAAAGATCAAATCATTAATATAAATTTGTATTATTTTCATCTTAAATCTGCTTAATTAATTCAAATAAAGTATTTACTCATCAATGAAACAACAATCTTAAATCTGTTTAACTAATTAAAATGAAGTATTTAGTCATCAATGAACCAACAAATCATCAAAATTTTAATAACTTTTAACTTGATGTTTCTACATTGATGTTCATACATATTACCTTGTCCTATATTAAATTTTTAACGTGTACAGTCTTTTTAAATGCACATAAAAACGAACATTTAGTGTAAATATTTACATTAGTGAGCAAAATATATAAATATTCACACCTCAAGACCAACAGTCTGGAGATAATCAGGCAATTCGAAGAAAGAAAACACCAAAAAACAAATAATATGAATGTATATGAATCATCGACAAGGGAACTCACACGAAAATACACAATAATATTTACGAAAACAACAGATAAATAATCGCTCAACATGTTTTTGTCCTACGATCGAAATTTAATAGAATTTCGAAGAAAAATTTTCTTTATAAATCGCAATAAGTTTAAGGAAAAAACAACATTAAAATGGATAATTAAAATACCAAATTCAGACCATTTCAATTTTTTTCTGAAATCACATTTAATCATGTTTTAAATTTATATGTGTATCAGAGAGCAATGGGTATAAAGTAATTCCAGATGGACAGAAAATAAAATTTAAAATAAAAGAATGAATGAAAATTTATGGTCAAGGTGAACTTACCAACTGTTTTAATAATTTGATAATCGTCTAAACTATATTTTCTAACACCTTTGGCTGTTTCTACACTACTATTATCCTCTGAAGTATCATCTTCTTCATCATCTGTTTCATTGCCATCATCATCCGTATCATCATCTTCCTCCTCCTCATCATCATCATCTTCTTCATCATCATCGTCGTCCTCGTCTATATCTTCATAGGTATTTTCAGTATGACTTTTTGTGTGTTTTGTATGCTGCTCTTCATCAGTCTCCTCGCTGTAATCTGATTCAACAGGATCTGAGGATTCACTGGAACCCACACTACTGCTGTTGGTTCCATTACGACTTGTATAGCCACTGGATAAACCACAGGGACGATTGTGTGCACTACCCAATTTGAGAGTTAGCGAGACATCGTTAGATGCATTTACTTTCGAGCTAGTTGTGGGTGCCATTTTTGAATGTAGGCGGGAACAGGTGGCAGCTGACATTGAAGTTTATTTGTTGGTCGCCAATATTAAGGCTAAAATGGAAAAATAAAACAAATTTTTAAGTGTTATTTCTTATAAAGAGTCTAGGACCTTAATTAAAATTGTTCAGAAACTTTATATCGAATAAGTACCATATACATATAAACATCAAATAAGATTTAAATTGAATTATGTGGTGAAGATAATGGTTATATAATTAACATCAATTCTCCAACAGACAAGTCTTAAACATTTTATAATACTTGCTAGACACATTTTCAATTCATTATTAATTTACATTATACAATGTTCTATTATTTCTGCTACAATTCCATTTATATAGATATAAATAATTAAATTTTTATTTCATACAAATACACACTTTGGTCTATAGAAAACTCTCAGACAGGAACGTTAAATAAATATGAAAAGATTATTGAATTCATATACAATAAAAAAACACTATTGTATTATTAATCCTATTCAATGTCTATTGAATTCTCTATGAACCCATCAGGTGCTTGAAAAAGTTTTTATGCGTTTTGTATGTCATCCTAGATACATAGAGAATATTCATATATGAACGAGTGCAACATACAATTGCACAGTGGCTTGGAATTATTTATTTTGGAAACAAGTAACAATCGACTCAGTAATTTTGAAAATGTCGAAATTTACTTTGGTTTTTATGAACGGTCAACAGGATGAATGTCTTTGTAACATAAAATGAATTGTGGATATTTAACTCATATACCGAATGGTCTTTAAACGAGGGCTAGGATCAAGTAATGACCGATCATTACAAAATTCGGTAGGGTCATCCAAACATGTATAAAAACATAGTTCTGCTGTTTTTTGTCGAGATACGGGTATATTAAACCTATTTTTGAGCTCAAAAGCTCTATTAATTCTGAAATATTGATAAAAAGTGATTTTCTAAAAGAGTTTATATGGGGGCAAGGGTTACGTACATACATATATACTTATCCCCATAAATTCTGTTTGGAGGATTTGCGTTTATTTTGACTTATTGACTTGTTTATAACACAATTATTAACTTTGAAGTCATTTTCTGAAGATTCTTTGTATGGTAGCTAAGTCTAATAAGGACCGATCGTTACGAAAATTGGCTTTATCATAGAGACTTATACAACTCTAAATTATGCCGATATTAGAAATTCTAGAACATTTTCCATAAATTTGAGCTACAAAGCCCTATTCTGGGGGTACTATTGTAAGGAAGCTAGGTGAAATAATGGACCTATATCCAACATTTTCAATAGGTTTCATCAAGAGAATAGTATGTGCCAAATTTCATCAAATTTGCGATATGTAGGGTGCGTACAAGGTGGACACACAGACGGACAAAGCTTAATCGAATCAGAAAGCGATTCCTAAAATTTAAAAATTGAATAAGTTCATTAAAACATATTAATAAAATACTTCTGCAAGGTGGCGTGTCATAATGTCCATAGACCTTATGACACACCATAAAGCAACATAATGTCCAAAGACATTATGTCACTTTTTTAAAATGTCCATGGACATTATGACACTATTCAGAAATGTATAGAAAAATTTGTTTAGAATTTAGGACTTATCCCGAAAAGAATTGCTCCTAAATTGTGTATATGTTGCATTTTGGATTCCTTTT